>NC_090755.1:44245062-44255062 GCF_036898095.1 Palaemon carinicauda | reverse complement strand
CTGTTCCTCGCAGACTTAAAACAGAAGGTTAAAGAATTCTACCTGCTGCTACCACAGATCTCATAAGTTGCCCCACTTGCTTCGCATAGTGCATAAAGAACGCCTTGGATGACTACCAGCCGGTGTGCAAACAAGGATGTTCAAAGTCCATATAATTAAAGAAATTTTATTGAGGAGGCAACTTTCCTCGGATCATGACTAACGGGTGTACTGTCTGGATCCGGTCTGCAAATAACACGGGTGAATTTCGCCCTTAGTTATAGATAACTTTGAATCCAGGGTTTCTCTTCTGAACAGCTGTCCTCCCATAAAGTCTGAAGTTCTATGAAGATAGACCTTTAGGCACTCCTCTGGACATAGAGATGCATCTTCCTTCAGAGGGCAGATTCTCTAGGGACCCCACCTGTTGGTGGGTAGCTTGTTCCTGGTAAGAAACGTTGGGTCTGGAAATAGAATCAGTTCTCCCTCCAAGAACTGGACGTGGCCTTCCTCTGTAGAGAGAGCCACTATTCACTAACTCTGGTCCCTAAGGCGAGTACAAACAGAAATATGACTTAAATTCAAAACCTTCTAAGCCCATTCCTCATTGTTCATTATTTATACATAATGAGGAATCATATCTAATGACCAAGCAAATGGTCTTTGGAAGCGCTGAAGGGCTAGTTCAATAAGAACGTCGTTAGAAAGGTCGACCTGTAAGGCATATGGTATCTAATTCGTCAAGGCAGGCTTGAACAATAGAATTGTGTAGGCTGCTAAACCTTGCTCATAAAGGAGAATGAAGAATGATAAATAGGAATCTGTCGGGATTTCTTTCAGTATCTTCACCTTGACAAAGGATAGCTATTTCTTCTGGTTTCCTCCAAAAGTCTAAACCGACTTTTAAACACCGAATCTTTTTCTCATCGTTAAGGAGAGAAAATCATGAGATGCATGTTCCGTGTTTTCTGTGATGAAGCGAAGACAGTCGATTTCTGTACTCGCTGAGACAGGGATGGATCCGGTAGCGGAACGAATTTTAATCGTAGTTCCAATGCCAGAGGGAACCACACGCTATTTGGCCACTTGTGGCCACTATTGCAGCTTTCCCTTCGAAGGATCTCAGCATATCGAGGACCTTCAAAAGGAGGTGTGCGGAGGGAACAGATAGATACAGGACCATCTGATCCAGCCCAGGGACATAGCGTCCACTGCCTCCGCTAACGGATCCTCGTAAGGGGACACGTAACGAACTATTTTCTTGTTGTCTTTCGTCGCAAAGAGGTCTATCTGCAGCTCTGGGACTTGTCTCGAGATGAAGGAGAACGATCCTGCGTCAAGGGACCATTCTGACTCTATATGTGTAAACCTAGATAGAGCGTCCGCTGTCACATTGCGGAACTCTTGAATGTGAACTGCTGACAGGTGCCATTTCTTCGCGTTTGATGCATATTTTCTCCAGCCTCCTGTTGCATCCTTAAGCTGTGCTCTTAGCACTGGATCTGTTATCGAAGCAAACTGTAGAGAGCCCAGCACTCTCTCCTGTTCACGTCTTGATATCCGTTTGGATTTCAATAGTCTCTTGACAGATCCTGCTATTTCTTTCCTCTTCTTACTAGGAATGGAAAGTCGATGTGACTCCAAATTCCAGTGGATTCCCAACCACCGAAATTTTTGAGCTGGAGAAAGACGAAACTTTTTGGTGTTGATCTTGAATCCCAGATGTTCCAGGAACTGGATCACTATCTTAGAAGCTTGCATTCATACTGTCCTGGATGCTACCCACACCAGCCAGTCATCCGAGTAGGCTAATACTTGGACCCCTTTTAGGCATAACTGATGGACGGCTGCGTTCGCGAGCTTCGTGAAAATCCTTGGGGCTATGTTTAGTCCGAAAGGCATGGTTCTGAAGGCGTAAAGTTATCAAAGTAACTTGAAGCCTAGGTAGGGGGAGAGGTGAAGAATAATTGGAGCGTGCCAATAAGCGTCAGACAAGTCTATAGACACAGGTTATGCTCAAAATGACTCTGAGTTTTTCTGAGTCCTCCTTTGAAACACAAAACAGCCTTCCTTGGAATTTGATGGACTTAGACTTCCGAAATACTCTTTTGACTAAGAGCTCTCGGACATATTCTTCCAGAGCGGGGGTTGAGTGTTGGGAGAATTGAGGAAATTGAGGTAGAGGACTGGTCCAGCTCCAACCTAGTCCATTCTTATTTAGGCTGTGGGCCCAGGGATCGAAGGTCCAGCGATCCCTAAAAAGCTGTAATCTCCCTCCTACTGGAAGTATCTCACTTCTGCTGTTGTGGACCTGAGGCCTTGCCTCCTTGACCGCGTCCTCCCCTGGATCCCCTTCCTCTTGAAGGGCGTCTAGAAGAACCTCTGGCTGTTCCTCTGGCACTCGAACGAAAGGAAGAAGTCTACCTTTCGGAGGCTGGGTTAAGAACTGGCGACAGTGTCGCCGTTTGTTGAGGTACCAGCTGGTACGTGGTTGGAGGTTGTGCCACCGTCTGAGGCACCGCGGTCACAGGAAGTTGTTGTTGATGTTGCTGTCGGTAGGGTTTAGCCAGCCGAGAGGATGACCTAGGCCTTTTGTCTACTACCTCTTTAACCACTTCATTGGGAAAGAGGTCTTTACCCCAAATACGAGGCGAACACGAACTCTCTACAGGCTCTCTTAGCCTTAATAAAGCTATAGAAATCCTTCGTAACTGTGGCCAGATGGGTTTTGTCTACAACCATGAACATGTCCTGGTTCTTGGGGTCACTTGCAATCGTTTCTAGTGTTGATTGCAACGACATCGATGCCGCAAGTCTTTCCTTCGTCTCTTGCTCTCTACGCAAGAGAGCCTCCGACAGTTTTGGAAGCGCCTCACCGAACTGGCGTTCAGCAATATCAGCTTCTAGTTTCCCGACTGAGAAGGTAAGGTGTACGTCCTTCCAGTCTTCTTGGTCCAAGGGCAAGGTCAGAGATAACGGCTTGCACTCCTCCAAGGAGGGGCAAGGTTTCCCTGCCTCCACCGCATTTAAAGCAGCCTTATATCCCTTTTCCAAGAAGGGAAAGGCTCTGGTAGGAGAGGCCACAAAGGAGGGAAGCTTCTTCTCAAGGCGGGCACCTTTGAGTTAGGGAAGCCCCTCTCTTTCATCGAGCTCGATGGTAACGTCTGAGCTTTAGTATGGTAAAAAACTATGACCTCCGGCTCCGTCTCCTTCTTTAAGGCTGGCTCCTTCCTAAGACGGGCATAGCAGTCCGGATAAAAATCTTTGTTGGGCCAAAATTCCTCGTCTTCCAGAGGAATTGCTCCCAACTTTTCTGAGATCACGATCTCCCCGGTTGTCATTGGCATGTGTTCGGCATACTTCGAAGGATTGGTATTCGAGGACAAGGGAAGATCCTTCACGATGAGCCGCTTCTGGGGCCCACATGATGCTGCAAGTCTACGTAACTCCAGTTTCATTGCAGCTTCCTTCTCATCATTCTTCCTTTGAATTTGTTGGATCATCTCAACAATGGAAGAAAGAGTCCTTCCCAGTTCATCTGGGATAGCAGACGATGTAGAAGGAACCGGTTCTGGGTCCGGAACCGACGTAACCGACACTTCGTCGATTTCTTGCTCTTCTACTTGAGGAGTCTGAAACAGCTCCTCCTCCTGACCTTCTCCTAGAAGGTCCTTCTCAGTAGAATCCGACACCTCCGACATCCTATCGTCCACTTGGATGTCTTGAAGGGCAGCTGAGACTTCAGAATCTACCGGATTCAGGGCAATTGGTATCTCCACCTGAGGCTGGGGGATGATTGCATCAGCCGATGCTTTAGGGAAAAGGTAGGCCCTCATCTTCTCATTAGGAAGGTAGGGACCTGAGGTGTTTTTCTGAAAACCCCTCACCCAGGATCATAACGTTTCCCTAGCAGCATCCCTTGACTCTGTTGACTTAGGGTCGTCAAAAGTCTCGATAATCAGGTTAGAACAAACTGTACAAACCTGAAGGTCCCAATAGCAGAGTACACCTCTGGAGGCTGTGCATGCTGCGTGCCCCCTGCAATAATGATGTCCACAGAAGTTCTTACTGCGGACATTACAGAACACACTCCCGCACTTCGGGTGGTCCTCCTGTAAAGAGAAGAAAAATCCATGAGTATCAAGTGAAGGCTTTTCACTTATATTGAAACATTTAGCTTATATAGAAAAGCTATATACCTTATGTAATTTCCTAAACGGAAATTTAATGTGTAGTTTTAATATACGGGATTGAAAGAATACAGAAAGAACTCACTTTCTATATAAAGTACGGTCTCAAGAAAAGGCTGTACAAGATAACATTAGGTATGATGAAGAACATTAGTGTTATCACAAACTCTGTACAGCAGTTTCTACTAATGCAGTGTGTACTACACTACGAATATAGCAACTACTGTACATCGCATGTTATTGTGCCGGCCGGCAACTACCCCTTTATAGATCAAAGATATACTATCTTTAACTAATAGGCGGCAGCCCACTGATTCGCGACTGTGTGCCGGCCGGCAATCATTGCCAGCCGACGGCTGAAAACACTAAAACCCGGCTGCCGGCCGCTAATCGTAGCGGCCAGCGAATTGAGGCTGTGATTCCACTGCCGGCCAGCAAAGGTAATAAAACCATGCCGCCGACAGTAACCAAGAATCAGAGAACCTCTACCTTCCCGGCTGTCGGCTGTAAGGTTATAGGGCGGCATACCATACGACCTTCCATCCAGAAAGAGTGAACTTATGGAAGGGGAGTATGTAACATTCAGGCTTCCAAAGAATCCATAGTCTGCCGGGCTCTACTGACGGACATAGAAGGGAGACCAAGGGAGGTCTGGGGTCACTCTGCAAAGAATAAAGGGTCTCTGACGGCCGACACGTAGTGCCGGCCGGCAGAGAGCTGAGCCTGTCCTCCATCCTAACCTATACTAGGTACGGAAGTAGGACTACGGCTAAAAGAAAATAAAAGAAAGAGAGGTGGGGAAGGGATAAGGGTCCTATAGACTTCGTTCTAGCAGGAGACACACTCAGCCGTTCGGGAAGCTCATCCTAACCAAGAGTTGTCTATTAGGGAGGAAGATTGGCAATACTTGCTAACCTCCTCCCAACCAGAACAAAGTTAGGTGAAGTTATTTCGCCGGGCAACAGAGAAAACTCATTCTCCAGCCCAAGAAAAACAACACAAGACAGTCTGCTAGGCCACTAGAGGAAGGCATCATCTCGTACAGAATCCTTCCAACATGGACTAGGGAAGCAAAGCTTCCTGTGTCCACCCCTAACCTAGCAAAGGAGACTCTTTCTCCATGCTAGGAAGAAGCAGACCACAGACTAGAAACTCTGATGTTCTGCTCTAACCCAAAAAACCAGTCACTCTGGTTATCAGGTCAGGACAGACATATCCTAGAATAGTTATACCTGAATTATTATACAGATAGAACCACTAGGATTAAGCCGAAGGCTTACAGAGGGAGAGAGGGATTGAACTTAGCCTCCGGAGGAGAAAAAGTACAATCGGGGATGTGCGAAAGTATACTACTGTACCTAGAATACTAGACTAGGTAAGATGAGAATCGATTACCTAAATCACCGAAACTCTCTCGTATACAATCTTGGAAAAAACATTCAACAATATCTTGCATGTATAAAATATTTGCCTATAGCTTCAATAAAATAACACTCAGAAAACTTATACCATGCATGAAAGTACTAGTGCCAGACGTCTAGGCTACGAAGCCTCGCGAAAGGCAGGATCGGTACCTCGACCCGTGTCAAATACACCGAGCTAACACTGACCAAACAATATAAGCATTTCTAGAGTAGCTAAATAGCAAAATTATTAAAGCGTAACAAACCGGGAACGTAGCTCTAACTAACTAACTGACCCGTAAGAGTGAGCGATAGCATCCAGGATGCCTCCGGTAGGCAACAGCTCTTGTATACGTTAAAATCACTTTTGATTTAATTCAAAACGACAAGAGCCTACATTTATACATAGTAAAGATAATACTCAACTTCCTAGAGGCAGAAGAGGCCGGAGAAGTCATCAAAATGTTGAATTAAATCCAAAATAACGAGTGAACACAGGGAAAACACCGAGTAGTTGAGCTACACGAAAAAGGAAAAAAGAGGGCGCTACCGCCTTCATCAGATACACACTGGAAACGGAATAGGAGAGATGCCTTATGAGCGGCTCTCTTTTCATTCTTGTTTCAGATTCTTGTCACTATTCCTCCTCGAAGCGCTAATAATGTTCGGGGCGAAGATAGCTATGTGACGTGTCAAGAATACGTCCTCTGATTTTATGCGATATCCCTGTGAGATTATTAAGGGATATTCGCTCCAGGAGTTAGAATTCTGGACACCTTACGGTAAAATTCTCTGGGAATATCACTGCAGTCAAATATACCCTAGAAAGCTACTTTATGGGAACTTCCCTCAGGACGACATGGCCTGAGCCCAAATATATATATATATACACACATGTATATATATATATGTGTGTTTTCAGTTTAGGGAACAGCCAGAAGTCACAAGGTCCCATGTCCGGAGAGTAGGGAGGATTCCGAACAAGTGGAGTGTTGTTTTTGTCCAGATAAGCATGGATCAAGAGGGCAGAATGAGCAGATGCATTATCATGGTGCAGTTGCCAGTTTCGCGCCGCCCAAATTTCTGATCCTGTGCTTATTCCTACTTCTTCAGTAATTTTGTTGATGGTTATACGACGGTCGTCTTCCACTATTTGACGAACATTTTCAATGAATTCTTCGATTCTGCTGGTGGATGGCCTGCCTGACCGTGGCTTGCTCTCAACTGAGGTTTGTCCATGCTTGAAGCGATTATACCACTCCTTTATCTGTGTTATTCCCATGGCTTTATCGCCAAAGGCTTGCTTAATCTTCCGGATAGTTTGCACTTGTGTATCACCAAGCTTGTAGCAGAACTTAATGCAGTAGCGCTGCTCGATGCGCTCCGACATGTTGTGTAAGGACGAAAATCCGACGAGCTTGTGCTGGATGTCTGCAGTCTAGCCCTCACAGGCGGGTACTGCCACACACTAAAGATTTTAAAATTTACACACATGTGCAGTAAGAGTGCTGTCAACTCCCACAAAACTAATTAGCTGATTGGTGAATTATTTTTCATTTTATGAACCAAGGTCGGATACTTTTTGAATGGACCTTGTGTGTGTATATATATATATATATATATATATATATATATATATATATATATATATATATATATATATATATATATATATATATACATACAAGGTCCATTCAAAAAGTATCCGACCTTGGTCCATAAAGAAAAAAACTGTACATTTGAAATTTGTTTATTCAATCACCTTCAAAGTACTCCCCTTGGGAGTGCAAACACTTTTCCCACCGGTGCTGCCACGGCTGGTAACATCTCTGGAATGTTGACATTCGGATGCTGTAAAGCTCTGCTGTCGTTTTTCTAATAATTTCCCCTCTCGACTCAAAACGCTTACCTTTCAAGGTTGTTTTCAGTTTAGGGAACAGCCAGAAGTCACAAGGTGCCATATCCGGAGAGTAGGGAGGATTCCGAACAAGTGGAGTGTTGTTTTTGTCCAGATAAGCTTGGATCAAGTGGGCAGAATGAGCAGATGCATTATCATGGTACAGTTGCCAGTTTCGCGCCGCCCACATTTCTGATCCTGTGCTTATTCCTACTTTTTCAGTAATTTCGTTGATGGTTATACGACGGTCGTCCTCCACTATTCGACGAACATTTTCAATGAATTCTTTGATTCTGCTGGTGGATGGCCTACCTGACCGTGGCTTGCTCTCAACTGAGGTTTGTCCATGCTTGAAGCAATTATACCACTCCCTTATCTGTGTTATTCCCATGGCTTCATCACCAAAGGCTTGCTGAATCTTCTGGATAGTTTGCACTTGTGTATCACCAAGCTTGTAGCAGAACTTAATGCAGTAGCGCTGCTCAATGCGCCCCGACATGTTGTGTAAGGACGAAAATCCGACGAACTTGTGCTGGATGTCTGCAGTCTAGCCCTCACAGGCGGGTACTGCCACACACTAAAGATTTTAAAATTTACACACATGTGCAGTAAGAGTGCTGTCAACTCCCACAAAACTAATTAGCTGATTGGTGAATTATTTTTCCTTTTATGAACCAGGGTCGGATACTTTTTGAATGGACCTCGTGTATATATATATATATATATATATATATATATATATATATATATATATATATATATATATATATATATATATATATATATACATATATATATGTATATATATATATATATATATATATATATATATATATATATATATATATATATATATATATATATATATATATATATATATATATATATATATATATATATATATATATATATATATATATATATATATATATATATATATATATATATATATATATACATATATATATGTATATATATATATATATATATATATATATATATATATATATATATATATATATATATATATATATATATATATATATATATATAATAAAGTATAACTTAGAGAATATGTGTACGAAGCATTCGAAATAGGACCTGTGCTTAAGACTAAACTAGGAGGAGGAATATTAGTGGCGGGTGGTCTAATATTGTCTTATGTTTGTAAGGTCACATTTTTTTTCTCTCATACCAATAGTATAGCGATAAGATCAGAAAAGATGCTATGATTTTTCGCCATTTAATTTGATTTTTGTTTTTAGAGGTACGAGTTTGCACCTACATTAGTAAAATTAGGGTCTCTCGATGTGGCCTCAGCATCTATTATGGCCTATATCAATGTGTAATCCTGGACTATATTAAAGTACACATTCTGCAAGCTATAATCATATAAACATTCAATATACAACCTTACGTTAACTTTGCATCGGTAAATGTTAGGATAAAATGCACCAATAAATGATTGTTTTTGCTTGAAGGGCAATATATTCAACATATACTCAATATTTTACATATGGCGACGGAATGAAGATTTGAGTTAGCGTTGCCAGATTATTTGATCATAAATTCCATGAGAAGGATTGAAACACAATATTTTCACGTGCTTCAATCAAAAAAAAAAAAAAAAAAAAATATGAGTACGGTTTTAAAGCTAAATTGTCCTTTATTTATAGGGTAGCAAATATATGTATCACGCCTGATAAGATACACCCATCATAGTTCGAAAAAAACTCTGATGAAATTAGTCTATCTGGTAATACTGACTCGAGTAAGAAAGCAGCAGACGACAAGCACAGCGCCACCAGTTGTGGATGCGACCTACTAAAGCGGCCAGATGCTCACAGAAATCCAAACGATGTTCCTGTCTTCCCTATACTTTTTTTGGTTGGAATTAGTCGGAAAACTTCACTTCACCTACGTTACTTGTAAAAAGATCATATGCCTTAATTTCTTTGAAATCACGCCCTATGATTAACATTATAGGCTGGGAACAAGGATTCTCTAGTACTACGTTTCTCTTACTTATGATATGATAATGATTGTTATAACATTTGTAGGTATATTTTCCAGGGTTACATATGTCTATGAAAAACGACCTTAATGGCTAATGATGGTGCGAGAGGTCACCTCTTCAATAATTGGCTCTTCAAGATGATAAATAATGACTCAAGACATAGCTAAGACTACTTGGATTAAGATTTACTAGAAATAATTATCAATGTAAAAGGGATGGAAATATGCAAGCTCAATGATACTAAAAAAAAAATTCTTGTTTTACAGATATACTGCTGCATCACTTTATTCAAAATTATAATAAGATATACTATGGCCAAGTAATTCAAAGTTCTTATCAGAAAGACATGTCACGTTAATTGGGGGAATGGTATCATTCAGTGATTAAACCTTGAAATAAGTTACAAGTATTGTTTTTGTGTTATGACAGATGCTTTTGAGCCTTTGCAACACTAAAGTCTAGAGTTATTTTTTTTTTTTTTTTTTACTTGCTACACTTTTGTTAGTAATGCATT
>NC_090755.1:44235062-44240062 GCF_036898095.1 Palaemon carinicauda | reverse complement strand
CCCCTTCTATTAGAACCTTCTCTCTGGGAAAAGGCAGTCAAATTAGACTTTTACATCCTTAATTACTGTATACATTCACATTAAGGAGTAGCCTTTTTTCCATGCTATCTCTCTCTCTCTAGCTAGCATGCCGGGTATGCCGGCAAGATCTAGCTACATGCCGACTGAACTACTGTATATTTTATACAGGTAGCCAGTATATCTGCATTATATAATATACTGCAGATAGAAAACTACTATATAGTTTATACTAGTAGTTATTTCCAATATATTTTGGATATCCAACACAGGCATTTGCTGAGCCCAATCCTATATTGAATGAATATGATTTCATCAATATCCTGATTAGAAATCAGTATTAGGATTACCCTACAATATTAAACACTTCAAGGCAGGAGTAATACACTCCTAACCCTGGTCAGGAAACTCTATATTTTAATATAGTAGGAAGACTACAGCAAATAGGCTGAGTGGGATATACAAATATATGTCTTTATTTTCCTAGTCCAGCTGGCTTCATGCTAGATGGACCATGCTGTCATATGCTACAATGAAGGCAGCATAATGACTAGACTACAATACATGATGTACAGTAGCCAGTAAATTGCAATATAGACTTACTGCAATTAGAAAACTACAGTACCATGATACAGTAGTATTTTCTGACATACCTTGGGTACCCTTGTACGAGCATTCTGCTGGTACCGTTCATATATTGAATGAATAAGTTTTCTTCAATATTCTGATCGATAATCAGTCATCCTGACCCCACAGTATTAACATTATTTTGGGACAGTGATTTGATACTTCTCTACCCCTAGGGGTAAGAGTCCTTTTACTTGGAGTTACTCTACAGAGAAATCTCCATGTAGTTAATACTGAGGGGAGGCAACAGCATTTGCTCACAGGGGTACACAAGTATGTATCTCCTACTATCCCTTTATAGCTTACTATCCTAAGCAACTCTATTGTAAAGGACATTTGCATGTTGATTGTCAAGGAGATAATCCATTGTATACTCATTTGGTTTTCCTTTCTTTACAGGAGGAACACCGGATACCTTGTGCTGCAGTCCTCTGCAAAGCCAAGAGTAAGTATTTTTACGGTCATAATACTTGCAGGTTTCATGCCCCCTGCAATATTATTTCCGGATCCCTACATAATTGGAACCCACAGGTTTGCAATATATGTCGGACATTAATGTCCACAGGTTTTGAAAATCCCAAGTCTACGGAGATTAGGGATACAGCTCAATATTAATTACGCAACTGGGTGAGAGGCTTTCAAAAGATCTCTCCGGGTCCTTTCCTACCTAATGATAGGATGCGTAAGCTACTATTTCCGGAAGCAAGTGAGGAAACAGTAGTGCCTCAGGAGCCAACTACATCCCCTGACGGCCAGAAAACCTTTGGGATTAAGGGCAAGAAGTGCCCAAGGGTAGAAGAGGAAAATGTTGTGTCGGAATTTTTCCGCCTATGCCGGCTATAGAGCCATCGATGTCAACATCTTTGTCTTCTACCCCTCTATTGGATAATGTGGTACAATTATATATCCAGCTGAAGAATCAAATAGAGAGCTTTCGTAAACAAAACGAAAAGCAGGAAGTAAAACGCAAGATAGAGCCTCGTAAAGCTTATCTTGTCGCTTCCCAGGGGTCAGTCAAACGACCCTTGAATCAAGACCTACCAACATGCTCCATAATCAATCCCTGGAGGTTTGCGGAGCAGATGCCGAATTCAAATGGTAATCTCTACATCTCAGAGAAAATAGATGCTGTTCCTTTGGACAAAATTCAATTTTGGCAAGCTTTGATGCTTTCCCCAATTGTTGGGTTCGAGTGAAGTACGAACCAAAGTCAAGAAAAGGAGTGGAACCAAAGTAGGTCTTGATTCTCGACCATGATAAGGCACAGACTATCCTTTCAGGTAGTCTGAGAGTCAAAGGTATTCTCACTGAATAACAGACACCCTTCCTTTCTTGCTCCTACTTAACTCTCATTCCCCTTCATGGGGAAGGCATTTACTTCTGTTGCCAAAGCGGTAGAGGCAGGTAAGCCATGTCCCACACTCGGTGAGTGCAAGCCTTTGCCACCAGCTTTTCCCAGACAAGAAAAGTATTGGAAGGAAGTCCATTTGACATTTTCAGTAGGAAAATTAGACAATGATATTGCAAGTCAACAATTCAAGGTATGTCTCCCTAAATTGTCTGAGTTGCTCTTGTGTAATGAACATGAGTCAAAGCAGAGACTTGCGACATCCCTTACTCTACAAAACTACATAGAGTTGTGATCAACCTACGCAAGTACCCCAGGCATGCTCATGGTCATAGCCAAAATGCATATGGCTATCTTGGTGAAGGACCTTTACGCCTTTATGAAGGCCAGGAGAGCATACAGAGAGTTTGTGTTCGATGACGCAACAGTGAAACACGAAGCAAGGAAGCTAATATCTTCCAACATCTGGGGTAAAGACCTCTTCCCACACGAGGTCATCTAGGAAGTAATTAAGAATGCCACCATGGAGAACATAAGTCTTCTCCAAAAATGGGGCATTCCTTCAAAGGGAAAATCTTCTGTGGTTGTGGTCCCCAACCTAAAAAGAAGATCGAAAATGCTGGAAATATCCGGGCTGCTCAACAACATCCCACTATTCCAGTGACCACGGTGCTACAGGCAGATGGTCAAAAGTCTAAGCCTACTGACTACTCGAAGCATAAAGACGCTTCGGCTAGGAGGAATTTTCCCTCAGGATCGCAGGACCTTCGATCCTTCGGTCCAAAGCCTATTCAAGATGAGCCATTGATGGGACACAGAAATGTCCCTACCATCATTTCCTTACCTTCTCCTACAGTTCAAAACCCTCCTGGAGAAGTATACCTGAGAGCTATAGAGCATACAGGTGGTAAGAAAACTATAGCTCATCGAGTTCCAGGGAAGGCTGTTTTGTGTTCACGAGAAGGACTCAAGATATCAATGAGTCATTCTGAACATCTCGCCACTCAACAAGTTCATAAAAAACAGCAAGTTCTGAATGTTAATCCTTCTGTTCCAATTAGGGGTGTTCGTAGTCTTGTCAGACCTGAAAGGTGTCCTTCGGAACCTTCCAGTCAACCACCCCCCTTCCTCCTATCTAGAATTCATGTTACCGAGAGTAACATTCATCCTAGGATAGATACGTGCCGGACTCACAGTCCTAAGTATCTTCAAAGGATTGACGAACTTAGTTACGTCAAAGTCAAGCTTAGAAATAGTTCAGGTATTAATATACCTGATCAACAGGCTGGAGTGGGCAGCACCCGAAGTGGAGATGACCCGGTTCCTGGGACATCATGGATGCAAGATAGGCTTCTAGAAGTCCCGACTTTCTCATGCTCATGGGTTTCGATGTTTTAAAAAACCATCGAAGCCCTCAGTCACATCAACTCTCCTCTCCTTTTGAAATATAAAAGGAGCTCGTGAGGTCTGTCAAGAGACTCAGGTATTCAGTCAGAATACCAAAACGCCAACAGGAAAAAGCGCTAAACTTTCCCCAGTTCGCTATAGTGACAGACCTGGTTCTAAGGGCACACCGGAAAGATGCGTTAAGAGCTTGGAGAAAACACGCATCAAACGCTTGAAGAGATCAAAACAGACTGAGATCGGTCCTTCTTTAATCGCTTCTCTAACAGAAATTAGAGCACGAAAGTCCCAAGACTTTGCTGGTCCTTTCATGGGTGGGGAAGCCCCCTCCACACAGATCAGGCTCCCTACGACTGATCTGGGACACCGAAGCGATAATAAAACGTCACATTCGAACGTCTCATTCAGTCTTGGTGAAGTTACCCATTCCTCTCTTAAAGGGACGGCATCTACCAGCAGTTCATTTACAACTGATCCACGATGTGACGGTGGATTATCTATTTCGATACAAACCAATAGAGTTGGAATGGTCCATAGGCGCAGACATATTCCCTCCCAGATGGGAACAAGTCCCAGAACTGCAATTCGACCTCTTCATCACGAGCGTCTTCAAGAAACTACCTCGCTATATAGCCTCATACGAGGATCTTCTAGTGGGGCTGATAGACTAGATGAGGCTGGTCCTAGCTCTGACCCTAGGTATATTTCCGAAGATTCAGAAATTAACTGCCTTCGTTTTATCACAGAGAACCCAAACCATTCATTTCATGATTTTTTCGCTCTAGCGGTCAGAAAAAGGTTTGGGATCTCAAAAGGCAATATAGAATTCTTAGAAGAATACAAGGCCAAGTCAACTAGAAGACAATATGAGTCTTCCTGGAAAAAGTGGGTTGCGTTTGTCAAAGCAAAAGGACCGAAAGAAATTTCGATAAACTTCTGTCTGTCCTTCTTTGTCCACCTTCATAGCCAAGGTCTGGTGGCCAATATGATAAATACATGCAAGTCAGCCTTAACTAGGCCTGTCCTAAATGCCTTTCAAGTGGATCTGGCGAATGAAATCTTTAATAAGATTCCAAAGGCATGTGCTAAGCTTAAGCCCGCGTACCACCAAAGCCCATCTCTTGGTCTTTGGACAAGGTCTTACATTATGCCTCATCTGTGAACAATGAAGATTTTCTCTTAAGGATCTAAACCAAAAGGTTATTTTTCTGTTCGCTATCGCCTCCGGAGCTAGAGTTAGTGAAATAGTGGCCCTATACAGAGATAAGGGTCACATTAGGTTCACGGAACTGGGAGAACTGAATCTATTTCCTGATCCATCCTTTCTTGCTAAAAACGAGCTACCCACTAAGAGGTGGGGTCCCTGGAGAATCTACCCTCTGAAGGAAGATGTCTCTCTATGTCCTGTAGAGTGTCTAAAGGTCTATCTTCGTAGAGCTTCAGACTTCAGAGGAGGACAGCTCTTTAAAGGAGAAACTTCTGGATCAAAGCTCACCTACTTTATTTGTAGAGCGGATCCGGACAGTACTCCCGCAGGTCATGATCCGAGAAAGATTGCTTCATCACTGAATTTCTTTCAGTATATGGACTTTGAGCACCTTCG
>NC_090755.1:44197562-44217562 GCF_036898095.1 Palaemon carinicauda | reverse complement strand
TAGCTCCAACAAGGAAGATGGAAGAAGGTAATGCCTTGGCTCCTGATTTCCTGTTTGTGCGGTTTACATATATATATATATATATATATATATATATATATATATATATATATATATATATATATATATATATATATATATATATATATATATGTATATGTAAATATATATATATATATATATATATATATATATATATATATTTACATATACATATATATATATATATATATATATATATATATATATATATATATATATACATATATATATATATATATATATTTATATATATATACACACCCATACACACACATATATATATATACATATATATATATATATACATATATAAATATACACACACACATATATATATATATATATATATATATATATATATATATATATATATATATACATGTATATATATATATATATATATATATATATATATATATATATATATATATATATATATATATATATATGTATTTATATATACACACACAAACATATATATATATATATATATATATATATATATATATATATATATATATATATATATATATATATATATATATATGAACAGCATACTGGCCATAATTTTACTCTGAAAGTAGTGAACCTCTTAGGGATTAATTGTTAAGTTTAGATGTGGAAGTGATTAAATTTTTAAAGCCCTATATCGAAATTTCAAGGCAAGATCGAGAAAAGGGTCAACCAAATTAACAGTAACCTTAACTCCAAGTTCGCAAATAGTGGTCACAGATTTCAAATACGCCTAAAGGTTTAAATTGATTATGGGAGAACAATCTGGTTTCAAGGAATAAGCTGCCGTGGCAGAGGTCTGCAATCGCAGAGCACTTTTCCAGTATTTTATAAATTTACCTGGTAATGATGAATAAAACATTAATAGCTAAATTTTTCACCTTGATATATGTCACATCTCCTAATTATGCTAACAAAGTCGATTGTAAAATAATATATTCGTAACCATGTGTGTACCCAGGATTTGTCTGTGAGAAGAGCCAAGTAGCCATGATTGAATTGCAAAAAGGATTCTATTCTCAGCCTCAGAGACATTAGAACAGGATTTAGAAAATTTTACAGAGATTTTTTACAATAGTAAATGTAGTGAATGCCGTTCACAAGATAAAGGCATATATAATTTTTTTGAAGTCGGGGGTTCCTTTGTTTTGAGACAGGGATTATTCGATATGATAAGGGGAAAGATATATCAATCAGCAGTAGTTTTAATAAAAAAAAAAAAGCAACATATATCCTTGTTTTGAACAAAGGTACTTAAGTACTTAAATATATGAAATTTTCTTATATAATGAAATATTATAAGTTGCTATCAATTTTCCTAGCATCTATAATGACAAAGAAATTATTTTTTTAAAGTGTAATCAAGTCCTACCCATTCAACATCAGTAGAGTTATGCATATGTACTTTTATTCAACTTATGTGGCAAATTCGTGAAATTTTCCGGAAATACAAAAATGTTCCAGCTCATAGCCAATGTTTCTTTACCTGTCAGGTTGAAAAGGGCAGCAAAAGTATGTATCTAGGCATTTTGAAATCCCTCTAAAACGATACTTACAAAATACTAAAGCATTTAGTGAAGTATGATAACTTTTATTATTATTGTTATTATTATTATTATTATTATTATTATTATTATTATTATTATTATTATTATTATTATTATTATTATTATTATTATTATTATTATTATTATTTTTCGGGAGTACATCCTCTTTTAACCAGTTTTTATTGAAAGTGATTGCTGCCTCGGTGGCGTTAATTTTGTAATTTACTTTTTCTATTGTGTTCTAATTATATTTTTTTCTTCATTGCTATGATCCGCCAGTAAATGGGAAAGGGACATATTACCATTAGGAAGGTGATGAAGACCATATCATTTATAATTCATCTTTAATATATCACAACACTATGAAAGTACAGATAATACGTACAAATTATGAAACACTGTCACAATGTTAGTGGGCACAAAGTAATGGTCACTTATGTACAAAAATTATAAATTACGTGGAGTTAAGTATAACACATATTTAACTCAACCGGTTTCGAGCAGTGAGAAAGTTTTCTACTCATCATCAAGAGTGAACTATAACGCAGTGTTGTTTTGAGGGCTTATATATGGAGTCCTGCTTCAACATTCCATCCTTATTATTATCATCATTATTATTGTTGTTGATGGTGGTGGTGTTGGCGTTGTTATTGTTGTTATCTTTACTACGTAAAGTTAAACCCTATATAAAAAACGGATTGCTAAAAGTTCATGGTCCCCGATATGATAACCAGCTCATACGAAAATTGAAATTGATATGAAAAATATGCCTCAAAAGAGAACTAGTAAAGGAGAAAAAAATGATATACATAAAATAATCGTATTCACAAAATATTATGCTAAAAAAAAAAAAGTGTTTTCAACAGATATGAGCATATGGAGTTTTTCCGACCAATCTACTTGATAAGGAAGCTGATTCAACAAATTGTTTGCTGGTGTACTATATCTTCATGAAGAACTAGAGCACAAGATACCACATAACAAACGTAAGTCTATTTTATTGAAGTAAAAGAATAAGAAGTAATAGGTGGTTGATTTTAGCCTTTGCCCAAATCAAATGTTTTGCGAAGGTTATTTATTCACTCTGTCTGTTTGTTGGTTTGTGAGCTTTAAACAAAAAACAAAAAAAAACCTTGCCGATTTTTACCCAACTTGGTAGTCATCTTGGGTATAACCTAAAGTTGAATATGCAACATTTTAGATAAAGCGCATTAAAGTAGCTGTAGCAATGCCAGCAGCTTTATTTTGCTCTCAAGTCTTGAGTGAACTGCATATTTGTTTTCCGATATATTGCATTCAAAATCTAATGGATCTGTTCTTGTGTCATACCCCACATAACCACCAAGTTTCGTTGGAATTGGTTCAGTAGTTTTTGCCAAATATCGTCCACAAACATAAACAAACAGTCTTAATTTGCTCTTAACTCCGATGCATACTTGTACCATGATGTATTTTCTTGGATCAATCTTTGGGGCGTACCCCACTGTCCACCAAGTATCGCTGAAATTAGTTCAGAATTTTTGCCTTATGTTGATCATAAAAAAAAATATAATTACAATTATTCTCAAAGAACTACTGCGTATTTGGACTTAGATTTACTTTATCCCAAAAGTTGCAGATTCATATTTTGGGGCATATCCAACATGACTACCAATTTTGGCCAAATTAGATACAGTAGATTTTATGTAGATTTGCTCACAAACAATCAGAGAGGGCTTAATACATACCCTTCGCCAAATCTTAACCAAATTCGAAGAGTTTGACCAGGGTATGTATTCACCCCTATCTATTTGCTTGTTTTTGGTAAGCTTTACTAAATAAACTACTATATTGATTTTGACCAAACCTAGTAGTCATGTTTGGTATGCCCCTTGGATGATTCTGCATCAAAGTGCAAGTAAGTAGTAGTACCATGAAAATGACTGCAATGTTATGTAAATGACAAATATTTTTTTTCTTTATAATTTTTGTTTGTGAACATGTAATCTGATCAAAATTTACCAAAACCCAATGGACATACAGGGAATGCCCTAAGGACAAATTCATCAGATTCTTTAGAAAATACATCGAAGTGCATGTACGCAGTGGAGTTGGAGCAAAATAAGACTTGTTGGTGTCACAAAAACATACACACTACCGAGTGTCCCTCTTGATTTGTCTGTGTAAATCTAAATGAAAACAATGCTCAGAATTATATAAATATATCTTCTAATGGTTTCAAAATGAGCTAATTAAATGAAGTGTCAGATAAGGGGACCTGACACTTTTATTAAATAGACTGATATGCAAGTCATCTGCTAACGACCCCAAAAGGTACCACTATACAATACACAACAAAGTGAAATAATTATAGTATAACATGGAAAACTTTGCTTAAAATCTAGAATATCTTAGTATGCCCGTTATGTAAAATTTATCAAAATGGAATACCAGCTGTTTCTAAAAATTCAATTTGCCATAAAAGATATGTGTGAAATACTTAATTGAATTACACATTGTCTTCATACCAAATTATGAAATTAAGTCATATTTTCTCAGCAATATAAACCTAATTCCTTTTAATAAATAGTAATATCTTATGCAATCCGGAACAACCAATAAATCCTTACCAAGATAATTCAAAATTGAAGGAAATAAAATTATGCAATAGTAAGCTTTTAGTTCTGATAATTTTTTCTTGAGAGGGTGGCGAAATCACAGTTGAGTTGAGATGTTTGTGAGTATGCGGGTGTAATGGAGCCTTTTCGACTCTAAAGGACAAACGAATGGTCTGATCATGACGGGAGGAACTGTTCAACAAATCAGCACTGATTGGTGTAATGTGGTACGTGATAGGTTGAGCCAAATGTGACCGGCTTCAAAATCATATGTTGAACTTTTATCTTTTGTGGTCTCTGTTTCCGATGGTTTTACATAGCACCTGCCAGTCGAGCCAAGACAGTGACCTTGAACCAAAGTGAACTTGAAATTTACCTTTCTATGTAAATTGACACGAGGAACAAAATTCTGCAAACCCCATTTACATATTTTGATTATTTTTGTGCAATCTGCAAATAACTAAATGTCCAAATTTGACACTTGACCTGACCTCAGTGGTCCCTGTTTGACCAAAAACTTTAAAAATTAGCTGCAGTTACTACCATTGGACATAATTCCTTTTTTTCCGGGGCCTCTGGGTAAATTAGGGGCCTAACGAAGACAGAATCGTATCAAACACATCTATCCAACTGTGTTATAAACCTGAGTTTTTGGAAGTACGTGGTTGGATGTATTTAAGTATTTTCAAATCTGGATGCCAACGACTGGTGCTGGTTGTTGGTCGAATAGTGGAATGTGTCACATGCTAGGTAGAGCCAAATTTGCTATGATGGAATTTTTGGTTATCTATAACAAAGAAATGAGTGGAGCGACCTGTCCCAAAATAGCACACAGCATATAAATCATGTTGAACCACTATCATTCGGGGGTACTAGTTTCCAATGGTTGTACACAGAACCCAACAAAGATGCCAAAGCTTTGGCCTTGAACTTCGTTGAAATTTCATAATGATCTTTTGGTGTCAATAACTACACCATTCGACACAGATCTACAAGAGGAAGAGGATGATGTGAATTTCCTTCACATATCTTAATGGAGTCAGCCAGCTAATGCCATATGTTAGGGAAATGTCTTTGTCATTCTTACCACTTAATCAGGTGAGTAAGGACATCTCCAATCTGCATAGGTTTTCAGCCTTTGACCTTCGGTTTTGCAATGCCAGGGTGATTTATCCTGAAAATGAGTGTGTTTCCAATTTCATCTCCTCCCTTGATAATTAACATTAGGACATTTGGATTACTACCCTATATAGACCTGATGCAGACATCCAACCAAATGGAGATTTTATTTTATTTTTTTTTCTTTAGAATACCTTTGTTAGATATGAATGTTTTCATTATGGTAAAAATAAACCCTATAAATGATGGAGAATAGAATAAAATATAGAACAAAAATGTTCCATTTTATTGTTTTTTAATGTCTTTCTAAGGTATATACCAAATTTCTATGCTATAAATTTAAAGCTAAAGGAGTAGATAGAATTTGAAGGTCAATAAGTATAGATTAGAGGTACGGGCGATCAAGGTTTTCCTTTGCATTTTTACAAAAACAATAATAATAAATTATGATTATTATGAACTTTATGCTTGTTTTTGGATATTAGTAAACCAAAATAATATAAAATATCATAATTCAATCATAAATTAAGATCCATTTTCTCAATATTTTGCTTCTTCATCTGCTGATCCAGCGAGACGCTGACTCCTTCAACCTTCCCTAACTCCGCTAATATCGCCAATAATACCAACTTTGGGACTCTTATTAGAGCCATTCATCTTCTTCCATATGTTAGCGAGATGTTGAAATTGTCTTTTCCTCTTTGGCAAGATGAAATTCTCGCTGAAACCAATAAAAACAGACGAAAAAGCGAGCAGATATCAGATGTCAAACTCAAATGTGTACTCTCCCTGAGGTACGTGCAAGCAATGAAGGCCAAGGGGTGTAATACTTCGTCTTGTGATTCATGGAATCTATACAGATGCCATTGTTCACAATTTTGTTTTATGTTAAAATGTAATAATTATAAAAATTTATGATAATAGACGAAATACTGCATTTTCTTGTAGAGATCCATGTTATCAGCTTATCTAGTTACTTTTACTAATTACCCTTTAACTATAAAGGCAAGAGGAATTTTGACAAAATATTTTGTATACACATTTTCCATTGACACACAAGGCTCAGTGGATTTTTTCAGGATTTTGTGTTTATCGTTGTATAACCCTGTATACTTGCATACCATCAAAACACTAAATTGAAGAATTTTATCCTTGACCTGATCTTCGAAGTTATAAATTGACCAAAGACCTTAAAATTAGTAACAACTGTGCCCTACATATTCTTATTCGTCCTGAGCCTCTAGTTTGATACTAGAACGGCCGCTGATGGTTAACCCCCTAGAACGACCAAGCGGTTAAAATGACCACACTTGAATTTCTATTTCAGATATGCTATTTTTTTTTAATGTATAATTCCTAATCTATTTTTCGTAACTCATGATTATTCTAGGATCATGAAAAACTGTTCATGAAATAAACAAGCTGGTTTTTATTTAAACTAATGCCATTAAAGGGTACCATTATTTTTGTTCGATAAGAAAACTCAATATTAAATATTGAAGTTAATAAAGATTACAACTGCTAATAATAACTAAAAAGGCTGCTGATATTAAAATAGAATGTGAAAAAAAATATCAACATGGATACAGAAAAATACAGGTAGGTTCTATGAACAATATTCACATAAACCCTATTACACATATACATAGAAAACACACACACACACACACACACACACACACATATATATATATATATATATATATATATATATATATATATATATATATATATATATATATATATATATATATAACGGATTTTGAGCGAAGTGAAAAATCTAATTTTGGGTGAGATGGCCATGTCGTCCTGATGGAAGTTCCTAAAGGGTAGCTTCCTTGGGTATATATAACTACGGCGATATTCCCAGAGAATTTACCTTAAAGTACCCAGAATTCTAACTCCTGGAGCGAACATCCCTAATAAAAGAACCATGGATATCGCGAAATATCAGAGGACATATTCTTGACACGCCACATAGCAATCTGCACCCCGAACAGAGTTAACACTTTGAAGGCGTCAATTGGCAAGAAAACGAAAAACTAGAAAGAAAGGAGAGCCGCTCGCAAGGTATCTCTCCTCTCCCGTTTCGTAAGCGTGCATTGCGCCGCTCACGGGGCCATCTGTATTCCTTGTAGCGATACACGAGGTGCTACAGATACTGTATGTAGGGAGGGGACCTACAGCCCTTTTAGAAGAAAAGGGAAGGGCGGGTCCATCAGGACGACATGGCCATCTCACCCAAAAAAAGATTTTTCGCTTCTCTCAAAATCCGTTTTTTGGGCTCAAGCCATGTCGTCGTGATGGAAGTATACCAGAGCATTACTGTATCTGTGGATTCTTAAAACGTGCCGCACTCCCCGAAGGTATTTCCCGGCCAACTAGACCTAGAGACCTAAGATGTTACCGTCATACATCTTTTCATCTAACCATAGACCATGTTAGTGCTTCCTGCCCCCTACAGGGAAGAGTCATACTAGACTCTGGAAAAGTCTCGAAGAGTACATATACCTATGTATGAATAACAGACAAGCCAATATAGTGGTCTCACCCTATATCATGTAAAGCATAGTTTGTAAAGAACCACTGAGTCAATATGAAATATCGACCAGTTCCCCATTCATTACTGGATTGGACAAAGGTTTATATCCGGATAGGAGGGAAACTTGCATATCCGCCACCGTCCCCTTAGGGCATAGAGTCCTCCCGCTAGGGGAAAGCATAAACCAATGCAAAAAAGCTTTCATAAAGGAACAATCTATTAGAATTATCCCAGATAAATATACATAGTAAACGTAATGCTAAATCATTTCAAGTAAACTGACACAGGCGAAGGAGACGCAAGGTTCACAAGAACTAGTTTATTGACAATCAATAAAATAAAACAGGTTAAACAACAATTATACATATATAAGAGGAGGATAACCAATAAATAAGCATAAGCATGATAGTAAACAGAAAACTTGTTTATCTGAAAGAAAACATTAGCACCACTTTTAACATACAGAGGTATCAAAATCATAAAAGTCTGTATTATTAATCAGTTACATTAGCGTTGGAAACGCTTGGCACACATGTCTGCACTTATGCTAGGTTCACCTTTGAATATGGAACAGTCAATGTGGGCACACTAGTGCCCTAACACTTAGTTTGTAGAACAGTTCAGAACTACACACTCACCATGGAATTAATCGTCCCAATTAAATCCACTGTTCCTCGCAGAGTTAAACAGCAGGTTTAATGACACTACCCACTGCTACCACAGACCTCTTCAGTTGCTCCACTTGCTTCGCATAGTGACGAAAGAAAACTCTGGAAGACTTCCAGCCAGTGTATGAGCGAAGATGTTCGAAATCCATACTATTGAAGAAACTTAAGGATGAGGCAACTTTCCTCGGATCGTGACCTGCTGGTGTACTGTCTGGATCCGCTCAGCGAATAAAATAGGTGATTTTCGCCCTAAGTTGTTTCAGTGATAAATTTGAGCCTGATGTTTCTCCCCTGAATAGTTGACCACCCCTGAAGTCTGAAGTTCTACGAAGATAGACCTTTAGGCATTCCACTGGACATAAAGATGCATCTTCTTTCAGAGGGCAGATTCTCCAGGGACCCCACCTGTTGGTGGGTAACTCGTTCTTGGCGAGAAACGTAGGATCCGGAAACAGGTTCAGTTCTCCCCCATCCAAGAACTGAACACGACCTAAATCTCTCGAGAGGGCTACAATTTCACTAACCCTGGCCCCCGAAGCGAGTGCAAACAGGAAAATAACTTTTTGGGTCAAATCCTTTAAAGCACACTCCTCATTGTTCAACAGTGAAGCGAAATGAAGAACTTTATCTAGAGACCATGAAATGGGCTTTGGAGGTGCTGATGGTCTGAGCCTAGCACAGGCTTTCGGAATTTTATTGAAAATATCGTTAGAGAGGTCGACCTGGAAGGCATATAAAATGGGTCTTGTCAAAGCAGATTTACACGTTGTTATTGTGTTCGCTGCTAACCCTTGACCATGGAGGTGGATGAAGAAAGATAAGCAGAATTCCGTCGAGATCTTTTGCGGATTCTTCGCCTTGACAAAGGCCACCCATTTTCCCCATGATGACTCATATTGCCTTCTAGTGGATTTGCACTTATATTCCTCTAGGAAGTCTATACTGTCTTTTGAAATCCCGAAACGTTTTCTCTCCGCTAGGGAAAGAAAATCATGAGCTGCAGGTTCCGGGTTTTCTGTGATGAAGCGCAGACAGTCGACTTCTGAACTCACTGGGTCAAAACTGGATCTGGTAACGGTAGACACTTCAGCTGTAGTTCCAATGCCAGAGGGAACCACACGCTGTTCGGCCACTTGTGAGCCACTATTGCCGCTACTCCCTTGAAAGATCTCAGTTTGTTGAGGACCCTCAATAGAAGGTTGTGAGGAGGGAACAGGTAAATCCTGGACCATTTGTTCCAACCAAGGGACATCGCGTCCACTGTTTCCGCCAAGGGATCCTCGTACAGGGACACGTAAAGGGGTAACTTCTTGTTGTCTTTCGTCGCAAAGAGGTCTATCTGCAGTTCTGGGACTTGACTCAAGATGAAGGAGAATGATCCTGCGTCTAGGGACCATTCCGACTCTATCGGTGTGAACCTGGATAGAGCGTCCGCTGTCACATTGCGGACTCCTTGAAGGTGAACTGCCGACAGGTACCACTTCTTCTTTTCCGCCAGTCGAAAGATGGCCAACATCACCTGGTTGAGTGGTGGTGACCTCGATCCTTGTCGATTCAAACATCTCACAATCACCTCGCTGTCCAGTACCAACCTTATGTGGATCGAGCTACGAGGGGAGACTTTCTTCAAGGTAAGGGGTACTGCCATAGCTTCCAGAAAGTTTATGTGAAATGTCTTGAATAGATTGGACCAAGTTCCTTGGGCCTTCTTCCGATGAGAATGACCTCTCCACCCCTCCTTCGAGGCGTCTGTGTGAATAGTCAATGAGGGGGGAGGTGGTTGAAGAAGCACCGACTTCTTTAGTTGCCTGACTTGGGACCAAGGCCTGAGAAGTAGACGTAGACGAAGCGGTACTGGTCTTATCAGATCTCTTCGCGCGTTTGATGCATAACTTCTCCAAAATCCGGTTGCATCCTTTAGCTGAGCTCTTAGCACCGGGTCTGTTACTGAGGCAAGCTAGAGAGAACCCAGCACTCTCTCCTGTTCGCGTCTTGAAACTCTTTCGGAATCCAAAGGTCTCTTGACAGAACCAGTTATCTCCTTCCTCTTCTTCTCCGGGATGGAGAGTTGGTGTGACACTAGGTCCCAGTGGATTCCCAACCACTGGAACTTTTGAGATGGAGAAAGTCGAGACTTTTTACTGTTGATCTTAAAGCCTAGATGCTCTAGGAACTGTAGGGAAGCTTGCAAACATTCTGTCTTGGATGCTGCCCACACCAGCCAGTCGTCCAGGTAGGCTACCACCTGGATTCCCTTTAGGCGTAATTGTTTGAGAGCTACGCTCGCAAGCTTCGTGAAGATCCTTGGGGCCATGTTTAGCTCGAATGGCATGGCTCTGAAGGCGTAGAGTCTTCGATGTAGCCTTAACCCTAGGTAGGGGGAAAGTTGGCGATTGATTAGAACATGCCAATAGGCGTCTGACAAATCTATGGAGACGGTATATGCCCTCTTGGCCAGTAAGGTCCTTATGTGTTGCAGTGTTAGCATCTTGAACTTGCAGTTCACTATGAACTTGTTGAGTGGCGACAAGTCCAGAATTACTCTGAGTTTCTCTGAGTCCTTCTTGGGAACACAAAACAGCCTTCCTTGGAATTTGATGGACTTTACCCTTCGGATTACTCTTTTCTCCAACAGTTCTTGAATGTACTCCTCCAGAACGGGGGTGGAGTGTTGGAAAAATCGAGGGCACGGGGGTGGAGTGCTGTACCAGCTCCAACCTAGTCCATTCTTGAGAAGGCTGTGGGCCCAGAGATCGAAGGTCCACCGATCCCGAAAATTCTGAAGTCTCCCTCCTACCGGTATCATCTCACTTTGGCTGCTGATGCACTGAGGTCTTGCCTCCTTGACCGCGACCACCCCTGAATCCCCTTCCCCTTGAGGGGCGTCTAGACGAACCTCTGGCTGCTCCTCTAGGCTTCGCTCGAAAGGTAGTTGACTGCCCTTCGAACGCTGGGTTAAATGCCGGAGACTGCGTCGACACGGCTTGGGGTACCCACTGGTACGTGGTTGGGGTTTGTGCCACCATCTGGGGCACTGTAGGCATAGGAAGTTGTTGTTGCTGCTGTCTGAATGGCTTGGCTGGCCGAGAGGGTAGCCTAGTCTTATTAGTCTTCCTCTTTGGTTGGGGACCCTCATCCGGGGAAGACTTTCTCTTGAGAGATAGGCCCCACTTCTGGAGAAGGTTTCTATTCTCCGTGGCGGCCTTATCTATAACCTCCTTGACCGCTTCACTAGAGAAGAGGTCTTTGCCCCAAATGCTGGAGGAGATTAGTTTCCTCGGCTCGTGCCTCACCGCAGCCCGAGGCGAACACGAACTCCCTACAAGCCCTCCTAGCTTTGACGAAGCTATAAAGGTCCTTCGTCACTGTGGCTAGGTGTGTCTTAGCCACTACCATAAACATTTCATGGACCTTGGGGTCACTTGCCATTATCTCCAGAGTCGTTTGATGAGACATTGAGGCAGCAAGTCTTTCTTTTGTCTCAAGCTTCCTGCGCAAAAGAAAGTCAGACAGCTTGGGGAGGTTCTCACCGAACTGACGTCCGGCAATATCAGCCTCTAACTTCCCGACTGAGAAGGTAAGATGGACGTCCTTCCAGTCCTTGTGGTCCATGGGTAGGGCCAAAGACAGAGGTTTACACTCCTCCAAGGAGGGGCATGGCTTACCTGCCTCGATTGCTTTCAGCACAGCCGTAAACCCTTTCTGCATAAAGGGGAAGGCTCTAGAAGGAGAGGACACAAAGGAAGGGTGCTTCTTACTCAAAGCAGGTTCCTTTGAGTTTGTGAAGCCCCTCTCTTTCATCGAGCTTGACAGTAAAGCTTGAGCCTTAGTGTGGTCCAAAACTATGACCACCTTCGGCTCCGTTTCTTCCTTTGAGGCTGGTTCCTTCCTTAGACGGACATAAAAGTCCGGATACGACTCCTTGCTGGGCCAGAATTCCACCTCTTCAAGGGGAACTGAGCCTAACTTCTCCAAAATGACGAATTTTCCCGTCGTCATAGGCATGTGCTCGGCATACCTCCAAGGGTTGGCATCTGAGCACAAGGGAAGGTCTTTCACGCTGAGCTTCTTCTGGGTCCCACGTGATGCTGCAAATCTCCGCATCTCCAGCTTCATTGCAGAAGCCTTCTCATTATTTTCCCTCTGCATCTGTTAGATCATTCCAACAATGGAGGAAAGGGTCTTTCCCAGCTCATCTGGGAGAGAGGACAATGTTGAAGGAATAGGTTCAGGGGCCTGAACCGGAGTAGCCGACACCTCGTCGAACTCTTCGTCTTCATTGTCTGGAGCCTGCTCTTCTTCCTGGTCTTCAGCCAGAAGGTCTTTTTCCAAACACTCGGACACCTCCGACATCCTATCGTCCAATTGGATGTCCTGCAGGGTGTCCGCGACTTCAGCATCCACCGGGATCTGAACAAACGGTATCTCCGCTTGAGGCTGGGGAATCACTGCCTCAGCTGACGCCTTGGGGAAAAGGTAAGCCCTCATCTTCTCACTTCGAAGATAGGGCCCAGAAGTATTCTTCTGAAAGCCCCTTACCCAGGTACGAAGCTTCTCCCTTGCTACGTTCCTTGACTCCACCGTCTTAGGGGAATCAAAAGCCTCAGTAATCAGGTTTGTGCGCACGGTACATACCTTCGGGTCCCAATACCAGAGATCACCTTTGGAGACTGCCCATGCTGCGTGCCTCCTACACAAGTCATGTCCGCAGAAGTTCTTGCTGCTGACGTTGCAGAAAACGCTTCCACACTTCCGATGGTCCTCCTGTAAAGAGAAGAAAATTCCATGAGTATCAAGTGAACTACGTATCACTGGATATACATAGCTTAGAATAACTAAACTAGAATGGAAAGACACACACTTGTATTTCCTGCACAGTCAATTGCTGCAACCTTCCAGATAATAAAATTGTATGGTTAATCTATTCTAGAGCGACCAATAAATAATTTCCAGAGGAAACAGGTGTAGCTCACACCCAAATAAGTGATTTAAAAAAGATGGATAGTAGATAAGAAAGAATTCACTTTCTTTATCTGTATGGTCACACCAAAGGGCTGTGCAAGACAACACAAAAGTGTTAGAAAAAACTTAGTGTTGTAACACATACTATACTATAGTTTTCTCCCTACAGTATATACTATACTGAAAAATACTGGCTACAGTATAGAAGGTATTGTGCCAGCCGGCACACACCTTAACTAGTTCCAAAGTATACTACTTATAGATTATAAGGTGGAAGAACGCTGGTTCAAATTCGTGTGCCGGCCAGCAACTACACAAGATAGAATGGTGTGATATTATAGCCGGCCGGCAAAGGTATACAACCAATGCCGACCGGCAGCAAAAGAACCAGAGAACTCAGACTGCCCGGCTGCCGGCCACTTAGGCCGGCAGCCGGGCTAGGGTACAAACACTAGAAGAAAAACAGAATGGATGCCGGGATAAGAGACTGTACTGCCTCATAGCCCGGCAACCCAAAAGAGTGCACATAAGGAAGGGGAGAATATAACTTCAGGCTTCCTGACCAATGCCATCTGGCTCTACAGACAAACATGGATGAGAGACCAAGGGAGGTCCGGGCAGCACTCAAAGCAGAAGACCCTTGCCGGCCGGCACGCTCTGCCGGCCAGCAAGGGACTGAGTCAACCCCACATCCTAACCTATGCTAGGTACAGATGTAGAATGACGGACAGGGATGCAATGGCTAGGCCATCACTAATGAAAGAGGGGGAAAGGGGAAAGAGGGTCCTGCCAACCTTACTCTAATAATGAATCACCCACAGCCAAGAAAACTCATCTTAGCCTAGGGGAGATCCGAGGAGGGAGGTCAGCAATACTTGCCAACTCCCTCGGAACCAAAGCAAGGAAGGCGTTGTTATTCACAGAAAAAGAGGATCTCATCCTCCACAGCGAGAACTACAACACAGGACTAGTCTACTAGAACACAAAAAGAAGGAATCATCTCGTACAGAAACCTTCGAAAGTGAACTAAGGAGGCTAAGCCTCCTATGTTTGCTGTCAGTCTAGCCAGGGAATCTCAACCACAAAGCTAGACAGAAACAGACTCAGACTAAGAACTCTGATTTCCTGCCGCCTTCCTGAAGCCAGACTTACTGGAAACAGGAAAGAACAGAAACACCCTAATATAGTTGTATCTAAAGTCAATTCAGATAAACTATTAGGGTTAAGCCCAAGGCTTAAGCAGAGGGAAAGGGATTGCACACATTCTCCAAAGAGAAGAGAGCAACCGGGGAGTGTGAGAAAGTATACTATGGCCCCATAGACAACTATCCTAGGCGCGAAGAGAATCGGTTACCTAAATCACCGAAACTCACTCGTATACTATCTTGGAAGAAAATCTACATAATCTTAAATGTATAAAACTGCCTAAAGCTTCAATAAAATTTTAAAACACTCGGAAATCTGAATATCATGCAGGAAAGTACTAGGGCCAAACGACTAGGCTACAAGGTCTAGCATAGGCCAGAATCGGCAATTCCTTCGCCAAAACGGAAATACTAAAAGCATCATATAGAGAAATCTTATGTTATGCCGAATAGCTAAAATTATTAAAGCGAAACAGCCGGGAACGTCGCTCTGGCTAACTAAATAACTCATACATAGCGAGCGACAGCGTCCAGGACGCCTCCGGTAGGCAACAGCTCTTGTAACAACGATATCACTATCAAATCATTCTAAAATTACCAAGAGCTTACATTTATACATAAAAGAAATAATACTCAACTTATCAGAAGCAGAAGGAGTTGGAGAAAGCATTATAAAGTTGAAATAATCCAAGAATTGCAAGATAACACAGGGAAAAACACCGAGTTGTCGAGCTACGCAAAAAGGAATACAGATGGCGCTGTGAGCGGCACAATGCACGCTTACGAAACAGGAGAGGAGAGATACCTTGCGAGCGGCTCTCCTTTCTTTCCCGTTTTTCGTTTTCTTGCCAGTTGACCCCTTCGAAGTGTTAACTCTGTTCGGGGTGCAGATTGCTATGTGGCGTGTCAAGAATACGTCCTCTGATATTTCGCGATATCCCTGGTTCTTTTATTAGGGATATTCGCTCCAGGAGTTAGAATTCTGGGTACCTTAAGGTAAATTCTCTGGGAATATCGCCGTAGTTATATATATATATTTCACTACAATCCTTACAATGTATGATTTACTGACTACATTTTACACAAATGATTTTCTTGATGACAATATTTGTATATTCCCCAAATACAAACTTTTTGCTGTTGTCTTATTCCCTTTACACTCTCTTATTTGGCACTGTTTTCTCTTTTTTGAGGTATTTGAAACATCTGCATCAGCAAAACCATCAGCATCACTTTCATTGCTTCCTTCAGCATGTAATGTTCTTGAAGGTTTTCTGAAGTTCCTCAGCTAACAGAAGAATAAAATTGCGACGGGAAATTTTTTCAGCTATTACTTCCTTGTAGATAACCCAGGCATTGATACCAGAAAGATCTAATGTATCATAAAAAACTTGAATAGGCCATCTTCGTGAAGGGGCTTTTGTAGTGTATAATCTTGCCATTTGATTCACGGCATCAACTCAAAATTTCGAATGATTGTGGTAACTAATGGTGTCTGGAGTTCTCTTGGAATCATTTCCAATTTCTACTTTCTTATGGACTGTATTAAGTAGGAAAACATTTGTATTTGGCTTGCACTGATACACTGTCAAAGTGCACTGATTATTTTCTAGTATTTGTGAGCTGTACTGCTTGTCATAAGTATTTTCTATGGAAACTGGGATCTCACTTCGTATACGGGTCACAGTCCTGACAAGGCTTGTACTTTTAGCAACCAATTTTTCAGCTAACTTCACAGAGGTGAAAAAGTTATCAGTGGTCACATTTATCCCTTTCCCTGTATATGGTTCTGTGAGCTTGAGAACGACGTATTCAGAGAGTGGTTGGTTTGAAGGACGACTCTTGTCTTCTCCAAGATAGGGGAATCCATTGAGAAGGTATTTTGATTTTGTGGCGGCTGCTAACCAAAATTTTATTCCAAATTTATCAGGCTTACTAGCAATATATTGGGTCAAAGGACACCTGCATTTTGTTGGAAATAACTGCTCATCTACGGTTATATTTTCACTTGGCCTATAACAAGAATACTGTTTTCGATGAATCTGTCCCAAACTTCTGAAATCATAGCAATTTTGTCAGTTTGCATTCGAATGGATCATGATGATCGAATGTCAAATCTTAAGAATTTCATAAATTCCCTGAAACGTGCTCTTGACATTGTCTCTCGGAAAAAGGGAGGCCACCATTTTATTGACCAAAGGTTTTCAACAGGTTGTCCTTTTGCAAGAACTCCTCTGGCATACATAATGCTTACAGTAGCATAAATCTCTTCAAATGATATGTTCTAATTCTCATCATTCAATTTCATTCTCACTTCAGTTTCTGAACACTTTTGTATGTGTTTGATAATGAGGTCATTTATCAATAATCTGAAAGTGCTCAGAACTTGTCCAGGAAAAACTTGACGTTTGACAAGGGTTGTTGGTCCCGGTATTTCTTGTATTATGTTTTGGACAGTAATTCTCCGGCATTGATAAGATCCTGTTCAATAACTTCCCACTGTGTTCCATCTATGCCTGTCAGAATAGTAGTACATGTTGTTTGCACATCTACAGTAACTTTGTTTGAAAGAGCAACAGAGCTTTGCAACATTTTCTTTTCACTATCACTATCCTCATGATAATCCTCAGATTCAGATGAACTTTCTTGATTGGGGATATACTCCTTTTCTTCATCTTCAGATATTGGATATCCTTCAGACTCGGATTCAGATAGTGTCGACAAATATGTCACAATTCCATCATTCAACAGAAAGCAATTGTACGGTATGTTTACCCTTTAGTACTTCAGGGGAAACTGACTGAAATGATAACACGCGGCCAGACTTATAGGCGCAGGGAATATACACCACCTAACATTTTGACTGTCATGGCACCATAATTACCATTGCATTGCTGCCTAGCGGCTAAATGACCGTTCGGTCATTCTAGGTACTACATAATATATCTCAAAGGTTTATAGCACGTTTCCTTTTCCACTTATAATCAATATATGTCATGAAAAGTTAGGAAAAGTCAATGAGTGTCAAGTTTGTTGGGGAAAGATCATAATAGCTCTATGCATCTGAAAATCAAACTGCGGTCAATATGACCCCTTGGCCGTTCTAGTGTTTTAGGGTCTAAATACGACTGGGGGTTCGTCTCAACATCCCTAACAGTCTGTTACGAAAAATCAGGCGAGGGTTAAAGATTAAGCAGCAGAGAATTTAGGCCATATGCATGAAAAATTTACTTACTCTTCATGTGTGACTTGGCAACTGTCAAAATGTGGAGTGCTGTAACTTGCTTTGTTGTAAAAAAGAAAATGTGATATTATGAGAGAAAAATAATGTTTGTTTATCTTTATTTGAAAAACGGAATTGGCATTTATTATGTTAGCCTTAAACAAAGTGATTGGCGCCATCTATTGAAGTAGAATGACGTGATACTTCTAATAAAAGTAGTAAATACGAAATAAATGAATGTATAAGAGTGTACAATATGCAGTGTAATTGATCAATGCTGCTTTATCGTAATATGAAAAAGTGCATTGGTCTTATAAAATTCAGGTAAATCATCCAATTGTGTCCCCCCAAAAAACTTCTGATATCAATACCATTCTCTACTTAGGTAATGAAAGGTGGGTGTGTAGATCCATCCAATAGCCTGAACGAGTGAAGCTACTTTCTTTTTCGGTCTTTGGGACTTAAGACGCTCTGTTCAAAATGGAATTACCCCTATGTACTCAGGTCTTCATCTTTTAAACTAGAGGACTCGGTCCTAGGAGGGTGGCAGTTACTGTGATTTATAGGACTCAACGAGAAAGGGTTCAAATAATTATATACTTATCCTGAAGGTAAAAGTGGGTGAAGGTGGCCATGTTTCTCCAGACACCAGTTTTCAACAGCTTATGTAGACATCGTGTCCTTGTAAAAGGGTGCATGCTGACCACGTGATGCCCCAGACTTAGTGACCTATCTCCTTAAATTGGAAATCATCTCCCCACAGATATCTCATATTCACATGTGATCGTCCTAATTTATTTCAGGTATGAGGTGTCAAGTTCTCGTCAAAAATTAACACAACCCTTCATCAAATGCTGTCTCACGGTTATTGATTCATGACCTTTGCAACAAAATCAGGCATAAAAACCAGTGAAAGTGGAACTACTTAAGAGGCTCACCCGATGAGACAAAAAAAAAGTTTGCTTGCCTTCTTCTCCACTGAACAGACTAGCATAAAAGTAATCTCGAGGAGAAGATCTCTGTAAGATTACCTTTACAGAGGCTCAAATAGCAGAATTGCCAGAGACCTTATTACTAAGATTACGCACCACACCTAGGTAGTGAGTTTTGAGTTTCCAAGGTGACTGACAATGCATAAAGCTCAGCATGCGCATGGAAAACTCTAAAAGGAACGATATACCAAAGCCCTTCAGTCAAAACACCTGCCTACTGGTTGAACTATAGCCTTTCACAGTGTAGACTAAGAATAGCTCATCTTCGCATATGTAGACAAGGATGTCCTCAATCTCCTGTAGAGTAGCTGGGGCTGGATAGACACAACTTCTATCATATCAATGACAAAAGGTGATCCACTTTCCATGATGGACCGTTACAGAGGAATGTTATGTATATATATATATATATATATATATATATATATATATATATATATATATATATATATATATATATATATATATGTATATGTATATGTATATGTATATGTATATGTATATGTATATGTATATGTATATGTATATGTATATGTATATGTATATGTATATGTATATATATATATATATATATATATATATATATATATATATATATATATATATATATATATATATATATATATAATAAAGGAGGACGAAGAGTCTGGACAACATCTTTCAGTTTATTGGTGCCGACGTTTCAGGACTCATCCCATTATCCAGGCTAAAATGGACATATAAAACATTATAAGCGAAACTCAGTAAAAATATATGAAATACAAAAAAAGACAGTCAGAATTAAAATTGAAATTATAAACAGAGTTACAAGTAAAATCTGGAGATAAAATAAAATTAACTAAGATAAAAGTATCTTAAAATTAAATATACAAAAATTAAAATTGTCTAAGGAGACCAACCTGTCTGGAACAGACTAGAGAACTGAGTGACTTTCTGAAGGACAGCATTCAGGAAGAAAATTCTAAATTTGCCGGCTAAAGCGATGTGGAGGGGGACAGAGGATAATTGGCTGTTTAGTTTAGGAGCCTTTTCTTTAATCATCAACGACTCTAATACTAGCAGAGAGGAGTTGTTTGGTACTTGAGCTATGATTTCAAAGTTTTTATATGTAACGTTGGTCTTGCATTTACTTGCATGTTCTCTGATGGTTG
>NC_090755.1:44185062-44192562 GCF_036898095.1 Palaemon carinicauda | reverse complement strand
AATAATAATAATAATAATAATAATAATAATAATATCTAAACTACTAATTTTATCATTTTCAAATAAGAACAGCCATATCATAAAAAGAGAATGGTTAAAAAGAGAAAACATCACGAAAATTATTTAAACATTATAAAACAAAAATAATTTTTAAAATAGCATAAACTTACACTTGAGAAAAAAATATATTTTGTGTGAGTTCTTAAATTACAAGTCAGATGTCCATAACGATCCTAATCAAATCCAATATATTTTATCTTTGTAATTTTGCATTTGGTGAGATCCATTAGTCGAAATCATTCATCAATGTACTTTTTATCTTCTATAGTAATTCCACTGCCAAAAAAAAAAAAAAAAAAAATCACAAAGAGGAAATGTATATATGCAATTTCAATATCTCTGATATCCATTCTTTTTAAATAGAATAGATATCGCAGAAAGAAGAAATAGAAAAGAAACTGAATCTTAGAGTTAGTTGTTTAATAATAAAAAATACAATACTTCTTTCAAGACAGAATATCACGAGGTAATTTAAAAAAAAAAAAAATAAATTAATGTTTGGTGCAAAGCAGGTCAGGAGGTGAATGAATAGTATCTTTTATTTTGTTAGCTAATATAGTGAGTGAAGGCATCGTTTAAAAAAAAAAAAAAAAAAAAAAAAAAAAAAAAAAAAAAAAAAAAAAAAAAAAAAAAAAAAAAAAAAAACTGTTCCATATTTTCACTCATAGCCATATTATTCAATCCTCTTGGGAAAAGGCAAAAGTCCTTACGATAATGTACATAGATTTTCTTTCAGCTTTTGTGATGAAGCCCTATTGTCCCTATAGCATCTATGACACTTTTAATTCCCACAGTCACAGGGATCCACACCTGCAGCAGATAATATGTGCTAACTTTTAATGAAATGTTTGAGCTTCTTACTATTACTATATTATTCGGGGTTCTTGTGTTAGAAAAACGACCAGGTGAAATTTAGGGGTAACAGTGATCTGAAAGCCTCTTTTTTTTTTTTTTTTTTTTTTTTTTTTAATTCAACATATATCTACTATCAACATCTGAATGTTTCTGTGTGATCTTTTTTTTTATAATTTTTTTATTTGAAGATCGCTTATTTAGCTTGATTTTTGACGCAGGGTAAAAACTCTAGTATTCTGTACTTGTCAGTATATATGATATATTATTTGATAAAATGACAAAGGTTTTCCCAGGAGTGTGGAGTTTAAGTTGAAATCATAACCAGAACGTATAATCGCTAAAGTTTTTGTCTGCACTGCTAAGCCACTGCATATGTTGTATTTTGTGATGGTTTACATGAATAATCAGTAAATCCGTGGTATAAATCCTTGAAAACAAGTTCACAGATGGCATCATAAATGTTGCTGCCAAAGGTGAACCACTTTATAAGATCTCCGTAACAGATCGCCGTGAAAAGTAGTTGTTTGATTTGTGGAGAAGGGTGGTTCAAAATAATCAACCATCCTTTTCTAAGCTAAACCCCAAAGAAAAAACATCACTTTGGAATAAATTTAAGTGCATCCTGAAAGAAGAACAGAACCTCCCGCGTCGATTCTTGATAATGTCAAGATCATCCCTAAGCATTGATGAGCTGGAGTCAATTGGCCACTAAGACTTTTCATCCTACCCTAGAAGCCTGTTCCAGCGAGACACTCTGATTGTGTGTACCTACAAAAGAGAAGTAGGACGAGAATTGCATGTTAAATCTCAGAATGCTTTCCATATGAGGACAAACACAATTGATCACAGCACCGATAACGAGAGCTTGGAAAGATGGAAGAGTAAAAATTAATCTGTATTACAAAAGCCACTAGACTTTGTAAGGTATATGCATGCTGGGTCTGTTAATGATAGGCCAAGAAGATCGAAACACTCCAGTGAACAGGGACGAAGTTAACCAATCATATTCTGAAATGGTATCCTCAATTGAGCCTTCACATAATTGCATAGTCATTGACGGTATGACAAACCTGCGCTTGATTCCTGACAGCTTGAAGCTGCAAACCATTTTTTAGAGCAGGGTATGCACTGCAAAAATTGAGAAGATGAACCATTATGATCAGATTTGCTTTTTCCATTCTTTTTAAATAGAATAGAATGGAACAGACGAGTCGCGAAGCAATAAGGGCCTAAAGACCAGGGAGAGCTGGAACTTACTTGGCTATAAATGTGTCATCTGATTTGGCAGTCACTGCGATAAAACAATTTACTTCATATTTAGCAGATATATTCATTCAAGCCTACAAAGACTAGATGAGGTTATATATAACCTCATATGCAATAGATAAAGATTGCAGTGTGACATGGACAGACGATGGTACCTGTGTAGAGGAAATGGTAACCTACAGATGAGCCACGATGAGGCAGACACAATGATCATCGCCACTAATGCACACTTCATACATCCGACAAGACCCTCAGATGTACTGCATGTATCGAGTCCTGTCACCTTATTATTATTATTATTATTATTATTATCATTATTAGCTAAGCTAAACCCTAGTTGGAAACGCAAGATAATATAAGCCCAATGGCTCTAACAGGGAAAAATAGCCCAGTGAGGAAAGGAAAAAAAGGAAATAAACAAACGATATAAGATGTAATAAAAACTTTAAATGAAATATTTAAAAAAAAATAGTTAACAACAGTAAAACAGATATTTGATATATTACCAATAGAAAAATTTATGTAAGCCTATTCAACATAAAAACATTTGCTGCGAGTTTGAACTTTTGAAATTCTATTGATTCAACTACTCGATTAGTATCATTCCACAACTTGGTCACAGCTGGAATAAAACTTCTAGAGTCCTGTGTAGTATTGAGCCTCATTATGGAAAACCTCTGACTATTAGAATTAACTGCATACCTAGTATTACGAACAGGTTGGAGCTGTCCTGGAAGATCTGAATGTAAAGGATGTTCAGAATTATAAAATATCTTACGTGAAATGCATAATGAACTAATTGAATGACAGTGCCAGAGATTAATATCTAGATCGGCTGTAGGTGTGAATATCTGTGACCGTAGGAATTACAAGTTTCATAGATGCTATAGGGACAGTAGGGCTTCATCATAAATGCTGAAAGAGATTACAGATGGCTCAATGTTGTTAATATATCACAAGCAAGCATTGATGACCAATAACATCATGTTTTATCAAGACAAGATCTTTGATATCACAGATGTCCACGGCTACCTAGGTCCTGCAAAGTCTGCGTGCCTTCCAGGTTGCCATGCGATGACTAATTGTGACACTATCGGAAAGTTTGCTGCTTGTAGAAGAAAAGCTGCTGGAACATTTTTCTTACCATACATGATAGTCATGATGGATATATTATCCAGATTTCCAGGACTTCGGGGGAAAACGCAAACCTTTAAAGTTCAACAGAACCAGCACTGGCCAAATTTGTGACACTTTGGTATGCTAAAGGCACACATTCACATTCACTTTCAGCTGCTCGGTGTTTTTTTTTTTTTTTTTTTTTTTAATCTAGCTCTAACAGATAAGCTACCTCCAACGCCAAAGGCCTTTAGACAGAATTTGTTGAGAGACTTAACTTAAACCTTGGCGCTAGGAGATACTCTCAAACATACCATCTCCGTGCATGATGTGAAGTATGGAATGTTCGGCTGGAAGTGGACTGGTCTCAAATGGCTCCCCATTCCATCAACAAACATATCTGCTCACAGAGCTATAATGAAACTTATCAAGAGAAATTGTCATGGGCTATCAGGAACTCAAGTCCGCACTTGCCTCAGAGGCAAGATGACTTCCAAAGAGAGGGGACATGTAACATGGGAAAATTCATGTGCGAACACTGACACGCACGATGTAGCAGGGTTTCATTCTCATGATGAAGAGTGTGATGAATATCCATGATCATGATAAACATATTTAGATGAATTGATACTTTTAGTTGCAATATTATGAATATAAATTAATTAAAAGCACATAAAGACAGAATGTATCTTTTACTTATAACTCAAATTTTAATGCAGAGAATCAATGTTTCAGATTATGTAATATGTTTCCTCTCATGATACTGTGAAAGTAATTTCCAATGCTGATTGACATTTGAAACAAAATTCTTTTAATTCATGATTTTTTAAAGTTTATCAGAACTCTCATGAGTGAATAAAATGTTAGTCTTTATCTCGGTATATTGATCATACGGAAAAATTCAAAATGGCTACCAAAAACTTGCATTTAAGAGTAAAATATTTGCTTTAGTCATATTTCATGTACTTAAGAATTTGTTCGTCTTTTTTTACCTCAAGAATATGCGATTAGACATAATTTTCAAATATTTTGATTAACTGATCAGGAAATTCAAAATGGTTGCCAAAATATGGATTTTTGGAAATATAAATTATGGAATCATCTAGATCTCCAAATTGTTTACCAATACGAGTTAAAAGCATAGCTCAAATTTCTTTTATCCATCAAAAAATTGCCTGATAGCACAAAGACCTCTACTATATTGCATATATTGAACATAAACTTCATTTAATTCAGGGTCATTGCGACTCAGATCTACCTCTACAAAGAATGTATTTCCTTTCATATTTGGTATTTTTAATTCCTTGAAAACATTAAAACCAACATGATAATTAACCGGTTCTGGGACTAGGGGGTAGAAAGGTGGTAGGCTTTCTCACAATTTGTGTGTATCCTGACCTGCACCTAAATTCACATTTATTAAAAGAATTATGAGAAGTAACGTACTCAATCCTAACAAACATTACCATTGCAATGGCAGCAGGTTTAAAAGGGATTGGTTTCTGAAGCCTGTAATGGGCAACTTAGACGATGAATACATTTTAGAAACTAAATTTTCAAAACATAATAAAATAGCATGCAGTTTGGTGACAAACTACAAAGTTAGAGGTCTTATCTTGCCATGCGATCCAAATATTTTACAATACTTTAAATTACGTTTCTGCTCTCTTGGACTCATAGCTCAATATATCCACACAGTAAATTAACACAAATCAATGAAAAGGTTATATTATATTTCAAATCAAACTGCATAATGTAGATACCAAATCAATTTGAACATGACTTCATATAGAAACAGAAGAGCCATTCATTCACTTCATTAGATACTGCATGTTAAAACTGTTCAAAATCGCAATACCAATGTAATCTCCAAACATCTTGATTTGATAACATTCTACCAACCATAGTTTATTTAACCTGAACAATATGTTGATAGCTATAGTAGTACATCAGATTACAAGTAACCTTAATAAGAGCAAATTGGTATGTAAACATGAAATTATATGTGTTTACGAGCATTGTCTCGGTCTGGAGCAAAAAACAAATCTGTCTGTATTTATAATTTCTGTAACAACTTTAGGAGACTAGCTCGAAATCAATTCACACTGTTTTCAGGGGGTTTCTTATCATAGTTTTATATCATTTCAAAGAAAAGACAAAACCATTGAGCACTTGACAGGATCCTTGTAAAAACTAAATGTAAGAGTGGAAAAAATGATATATGGTTCAAAAAGAGTAAATTTATTTAGTTAGTTAGTGAAAATTAACCCCATTCTAGAGAAAGAGCTGCCAATATTTCTCCAAAACTCATGGAGTGAAACTCTCCCCTCCTCCTCCTTCTCCTCGTCCTCTTCTTCCTCTTCCTCCTCCCTCTTATCGCTCCAGCCACGATTCTTTTAATGAAAATGCTCAATTTTTATATATTTCTGGTATAAGGGTTCTAATCCATTCGCTTAAATCGATTACAAACCTTTAAAATAATAGTGTAGATGTTTGATCAAGGACTTGTGGAATGCGTCAAGTACGTCTTCTTTCATTTCTTATGGAAAAAAATGATTTAGAAAACGATCATTTTAGGTAGCGAGCCAACCGCCAGAACGAAATAATCATACGTTGAAATTATATGATGTGCGGATGCTGCACTCTTTTATGATGCCCTCATATATTATTAGATAGTTATTATCAGTCAAAAGTTATTTTATTTCTATGAATATATTAGTTTAAAAACATATAACAATGCAAATACATTGAAAAATGTGATCGTACCGAGTAAAAGAAGCTTCATAGAAATAATGGAATTTTGTATTATATCAGTATTCCGTCTTCACAAGAATGTTATAAATAACAGAATGAAATTATATCGCACATTAAAACACAATCACATACTTTCAAGAATGTTAGAACCAACGACTCTGCACATTTGGCAACTAAAATAACTCTATTGATTAAAGATTAAGAAAAAATAAACAACATTAAGTTTAAAAGGATAAAATGTTAACTAGAAAACAGGACAACAGGGTTTATTAAAACGCTGTTACTGACAAAACTCGACTATCAATAACATTTCATTCTCACAAACAAAAATTCCTATAGGCCAAGGGTTCCCTAGGGGGAATCAGTCTCGAGCGAAAAAGAAAGGGAAAATTAAAGTATGAGATTAAAATCAAGAATAAAAGAAGAAATTTTGTATAGGCTATAATTTAAGATGTGTAACAATGTTAAGCAGAAAACATTATATAACTTATAAAGCAGTACATCATCATGATCACCATCATCATCTCCACCTATGCCAATTGACGCAAAAGGCCTCGATTACATTTCGCCAGCCGTCTCCATCTTGAACTTTTAATTCAATACTTCTCCATTCAGCATCTCTTACTTCACGTTTCATAGTCCTCAGCCATTAAGGAATGGGTCTTTCAACTCTTCTAGTGTCTTGTGGAGCCCAGCTAAACTTTTAGTGAAGTAATCTCTCTTGGGGAGTGTGAAGAGCATTCCCAAACCATCTCCATCAACCCCTCATCGTGATGTCATCCACATATTATGTTATTCGATTAATCTTTCTTATAATTTCATTTCTAATCCTGTCATGCCATTTACCTCACAATATTTTTTTCTGAGGGATTTGTTCTCATAACTACGAAATCTATTGGATATTGTTTCATTGTCATACCATGACTTATGTCCACATTGTAATGCCAATTTTAGTAAACTGATTTATGGTCTGATTTTTATATGTAACTTCAGGAGATTTGATTCCAAAATTCTACTCAACATAGCCATTGTCTGATTAGCTTTTTTTCAATCATCCACTAAACTATAATTCTAAAGACCCTATATTAGGGAGCACAGTTCCTGAATACTTAAATGGTTCTACCTCAATAATACTTTCTCTTTCATATATTTCATCAGCCATTGCATATTCCATTCACATCATCTCTGTTTTTCTTCTATTTTCTTGAGCCCAGCCTCGTGTGGCATTTCCTGCATTCGGATAAGCAAACATTGCAAATCTTTTGGTGTTATGCTAATAAGGATAGCATCCTCAGCATACTCTAGGTCTTCTAATTTCCTATTACCAATCCAGTCCATTTCATTAATAATTCTATGACTACTTCTTACACCATAGCCATTCCCTTAATTCTTGGCTTTGTCAGCCTCATCTACTTTATAGTCTAAATATTCTCTCCAGTCATTCTTGGC
>NC_090755.1:44158332-44170832 GCF_036898095.1 Palaemon carinicauda | reverse complement strand
CTGATGTTGGGTAATGTCGGTCAGCCAGCTATTGATGTTAGTCAGCTGGCAGGTTCGGTGGTGTCGGTATATATCTGTTAGTCGCCTTTAGCTTGGTCGGGGCCGCGTTTGCGGGTAGTTTATGGAGTATGGCTTTGGTTATATATCGGGGTTGTACCGGTGTGAATTTTTGCAGGAATTTATGGTTGCACAACGATACTCGGCCCGAGCCATCAAGCTTTACCACGTACTGGTCATACTGCCTCACCTCGACGACCGTCCCGGTCCTCTCCCATTTCGTGGGATGTAGGCCGCTCATATTTTGAATGCAAACATGGTCACCAACCCGTAGTGATGGCAGAAGGTGAGTGTGTTGTGACCAAGTGTCCATCATGCGAACATGGCACTTGCGTAGTGCTTCTTCCCTGGATGTTAGGGTTTCACGCCTTGTGATGTGGGGGTTGTATTTCCCAGGAAGGATCCGGATGAGATCACTAATCAGGTAACCGAAGACGCACATGGCTGGGGAGATTCTGGTGACTGGGTCTGGAGTGTTCATTTATTGGAGGACTGCTTTCTGAGCGGCATCTGTGTCCAGGTCTCCATTTTTCCCTGTGTTTTTAGTAATCAGGCACTTCATCGTTTTCACTCCGATTTCCGCTCTGCAATTGCTGTGTGGAAATGCAACAGTCGGTGGTGGACACCCCAGTCTCTTAATAACCTGCGTGTTTCGGTGCACGTGACTTCTGGCCTACCATCACTGGCAAGTTCCTCAGGAATTCCGTACGTGACGAATGCATGGTGCAGGTTGTTAATTAGTCCTTTGGCACCACCGGTAGACTTTGATATAAGTGGCCACTTTGTCTATCAGTCCACAATCACCAGGCAATGAACGCGTGAACGCCCTTGTGAGGGAAGTAGTCGACACACATCGACTGGAATAGGTAAACAGGCAAGACGAGTGGGGTAAGGGGGGGGGGGAAGGTGGGCGATGGTTCGGAGGGGGCAATGCGGTGGCAATTCTAGCAGTTATTTCTTGCTGCCTGTATGTCTGAAATAATGCCTGGCCAGTACACTGATGCCTCTGCACAGGCAGTCATCATGGAAACGCCCTGATGTGCCAAGTGTAACATGGATAGGACACCCTGGCATAAGCACGTGGGGATGATTACACAATCTTTGAACAATGCAACACTGTGGAAGGTGGTCAGCTCATTCCTTAGATGCTATTACGTACGGAGGTGTTGCGGCATGTCATATTTTGACGTCGGGAAACAATATTCGATGAGCTCTGTGAGCACATGAAGAGCGGGATCGCTTGCTGTAGATTCCCGTACACAGTCCCAGGTGACCGTGGGAAGGGAATCTAAGGCTTTGAGGTAGGCTGGCTCATCATTTGTGTCTGTGTCACAGTCCCTCATGCGTATGCCGGCAAGGATATCTTGATGGACCGACGGTATGGAGTGGTCAAAGACTGATGCATTGTCCTCGGGGAGATAGAGTTTTTCCGGGTTGGTGTCACCTCTTGCATGACCTGAAATGGCATCGGTTTCTTTGTTGCGTATTCCTGTCACGGGTACGATTCGGAAGCAGTAGCGCAGTGTCTTCTCTTTTAGTTTACGCAGGCGGGGATCCAGGATGTCATCCGGCGATCGATTCCCCAACACCTATAATAGTGGCTTGTGATCTACCGCAATGACCAGATTTGAGCAGCCGAGGACAATGTAGCGTGATATTCCAAGGGCATCGGCTCTGCCACTGCATACCTGGATCCGGCTGGGTGCGTGAAACGACTCCCAACTACGGTCACCTTCCAACTGTCGCGGCAGCAGAAAGGCATGTCTGTTGGTTATTGGCAATGTTTTTGGAACAGCCAGAACCCGATGCCCTCTTTAGACCAGTCTGTTGCGAGGCATGTCGGCTTGGTTTTGTCGATGATGCGCAACCCATTGGTAATTTCCTCCACAATGGCCTCTTTAGATGCTTGGAATATGTCTTCAAGATCGTCAGTCCATGTAAATTCCTCGCTGACTTTCAGTAGCTCGCGAAATGTGACCATGCCCTCAGCCATACTGAAAGCATAGGAAACTTGGTTTACTAGGCCAAACCACGATCGAGCGTCGGTAGTGTTCTTCGAGCATGTGAAGTCTGATATTACCGGGAGATATTTCGCACACAGGCGCACACTGTCCATTGAGATGGTGAAGCCTGCAAATTCTACCTTGCGAGAGCCAAAAACAATTTGTCAGGATTGAGGGGGATGCCGTTTCTCCCGCACACATCGAGCCAGATGGCTACCTAGTAGAAGCTTTCCTCAATAGTGTCGGCCCACAGTATTGCGTCCTCAATGCATTTCGTCATGTCACGGACATTGGACACTATCTCATCGCATCGCCTTCAGTAGCCATCACCACACGCGGCAAAGTTTTGGGGGTGATATAGAATTGATATCTGCCCCAGGTTGTGATAAACATGACCATGTGGCAGTCATCCTTGTGCAGTGGTATGCACTGTTGTACCCATTCCATACATCGAACATTGTTTTCAGTTTCCCTGGTGGGACACAACGACCCTGATGAAAGAGCAATTCAGTTTGGTGCGTTTTGCAAATGGCATGAGCATTGAGGGCCTGAAGGTCTACAGTCCTCCTCGGCTTTCCCGTCTTCTAGGCATAGACTACCATTCTGTGGCACAACGTCATCTGCTCCCCTACTGGCACTGGCTTGATAACTCCCATTTTGACGTCTTGGTTCAGAACCGCTTTCACAGTTTCTTGCCAGTGTAACTACACTGGAATGGGGGTGTGAAGGGCGATAGGCTTAGGATTTCGGTCAACCATCAAGTGCATCGGTGGTCCCGCCACCATGGGGAAGGGCTGGTGGACGAACGTGTTGAATGTGGTGAAGGCATAAAGTTTTTTTAGATATTTTTGAATGGCCTCCCTGTTACCTTCTGTGGCTGGCATTGGCATAGACGTCGGTTTATTGGGGCGGGGGACGTGCGCCGAGGACAATGGCATTGAGATGTCAGGCCATGGTCACATGTATAATTTATCAGTGTACAATTGTCTGTGGTTACCGCACTGCACAACATCTTACGCAGTGTGGGGAAGTCCTTGGAGATTATGTCAAGATTGATGCAGCCGCTGCGTGACAAGAACACACTGTCGGCTGAGTCCGTGACATACACAATTTGCCAAGATTCGGTTTGCGGATCTCCGGTGGGCGTTCCCCAGAAACGGATGATGGCTGCCCCAAAGATCCGGGTATCTTGCTTTTTTGTCGTCTTCATTCTCATCGAGTCCGAGTGCAGGTCCACGGTCGTCAGGCCCATCTGCTTGATAACCTTAACCCCGACCAGAAAACTTTAGCAACCGATGTCGGCCATGGCAGGGAGTGTTGCGGGTCTTACGAGCTTGACCGGTCTGAATCGCAGGGCGAGGTAATCCCATGCATGGATGCAGTTTGGGAGCTCCGCCTGAGCCATCTGTCGCACAATTTGTAATACAGGTGGTGATCTAATGCTAGCAACTGTTCAGCGTACATCGTTCGGATGTCTGACATGGTAAACAAATCTACAAAGGCTGCCGTCTGTTAATCATGTGCATCTGTGTGAGGAGATTCGGCTGCCGATTTACTCCGGCACATTCGTCTATGTGGTTATCGCCATTACATTTGTGGCACTTTTTACCGTAAGCTGGGCACTCAGACTTGCTGATTCACTAGGGTGCATTCTTGCCATGGCCCTTCTTACCACAGTACCCACAAACAGCTTGTCTGCTACCGTCACTTGTATCCGTCTGACGCGCATCACCCCTACTTACCACCTTTTGGCGCTTGATGCGGCGATAGGAGCTGGTGACAGCCTTTGCACCATGATTGTGAGTGTCCAGCAATTGGGACGCCAACTGATTACCCAACTCTTTTGCTTCAATGAACCTAACCGTTTCCTCCAGCGACATCAACTGCTACTGGTCGCTGAGTAGGTCCAGCTGGATGTCGTGGTTGGCAATGCCTCGTGCAAGTACGTGTTTGTTCACGTCATCAGCGAAGTTTATGCTTAGTCCACATGTGCACCTCCTGATGTATTTGCAAGTGTTTGCTTGGGCCTCCACACAGGCATTAAATGCCTTTATTGATTCCTCGCAGCCCCGTTGCATGTTTGAGAGACACGCCTACGCCACCATTGCGTTCCTCCCGCACACCGAGAGGGCTTTTATTGCCATGAGCACCGCCTCTTCCGATTCGCCTATCAGGCTCCTCCCCACGGCGCTGGTGATGTCTTTGCATAAGCTCTCCTCACAACATTACAGGAGCTTTACCACAACATCATCGCCTTCGAGCCAGATTCTTTTGCGGCATTGGCCCCGGACGAGTTAGGAAATAGGGCCACTCCCCGCTCGTGCCGGCCGCTGATATCGCTGGGTGCTTGATTTTTTCAACTTCGGTGCTAGGTGGGTGGTTTCGAGCTGCTGGGCCCTGGGCATGAGTTGTTGTGTGTGCGTTCAGGAGCACAGTGGTAATGATGGGCTCTCTGGAGGCCTCAGTTCGGTAGGTGCATCCAGGCACTGGGCAACCAAGGCGCTGTGCGGCCATTTTGCTGCTTATCACTGTGAATGAACTACTTGGGAACTACTGACAGAGTGAGTCACTTTAATCACTGTAATCCATTTGGGTACTACTGACAGAGGCCCTTTTAAGTCCTTTTAGCAGGATTCACGATCTCCACAGGTTTGCGGGTTTGCTCACATCGTCATATGGGGACACACAATCAGGTAGATCTAATAACAGACTTAACTTTATTACACAACAACACTGCTCTTGACACCTTCTGATTACGTTAGATTTAAGCCCGTTCACTTCTGCTACAGGCCACATTTTGTATACCATTGGCTGGTGCAAGTCACCATATTATCGCTCAGCTCATCCCGTCACCGATGCTGGTCTCTCCTAACAATACATCAGCCCTCCTGCTGCTTATCCAATGACTTCTCCCTTGGATCATTTGTACATAAGTAGGAATGATTTCCATTTGTATTTTGGCATGTAAGCAATGTACAACCGAGCTACAAGTGAGGGGTGTGCTGTACAACGCTCACAGAGTCACGCGGAGGTGACGTTTGTAAGTCTTCATTCTCTACAATCTATGTTAGGTGAGAATGATTTATTGTACATCAAGTGGACGAGATGAAAAGTTCTGACACTAAGACCAACAATAAGATAAATCTTCAGAATGAGAACGTTACCTTTATAAAGGTACTACTTGTTTGCTATGTACTATGTTCTCCCCTGAAATCGAGAGAGGAGGGGGTTAAAGCTCCCATCGTGAACGAGGTGTTACTGTTTCCACTTTGTAAGTTAGTCACAATGGGGTACTAAAGCCTCCTTTCTCTGGCCCCCTTTTCAGGCCTTAAGTCATCTTGAGCAAAATATTTATCTAGCTAAAGAATTTAAACAAAAGGGTCATAGATCAGCAGCACCTGAACTCCAATGGGCGTGACAAAGTATGAACTTCAAAAGTTCCACTTCTTAAACAATTGAATCGGGAAGAATATTCTATGATGTGAACACTTTAACAAAAAGGTGGAATGGTCCAGTTATTTTGAGGAAACATTTTTTTTATCATAAATAGAGTATTCGTATACATGTGATTTACTTTAGATATATCAAATGCCTTTCACACACACAAACACACACACATACACACACAAACAATTCCCGTACGTAGTATCAGCACCCACTTGATGTCGTAGGGCATAATTTGACAAGGATTAGCACAACATCCAATCTTTCTTTTGCTTAAGTTGATTAATGAAACCAACGTAATTAATAATATAATAAGAATGAGCATGAAAAGGTATCCTTTATAAAGCTTCAACGTTATCCTTTAATATTTGGAGCCTATAAACATATACCCTTCAGAAATTCTTAAAGTAACAAGTAACATGTTTATCGCTATCTGTTTTCTGCAGTTAGGAACATACAAACGGTTTTACATCCTATACGGATCAAAGGTACTTTATTGATTTTTCCATCTCTTCTTTTCTGACTGGACATTAGGAACAACAACATTCAGAAAATATTTTAGAAGTTAATATATTAAAAAAACAGAATGTCGGCTAAAGAAATGTGGCCTCGCAAATATCAATTTCATAATGCGAAGAAAAAAAAAGGACTGCTAATTCCAGATGTAAACACGGAAAACAAAAATCAAAATGTTCGACTGAAATGTAGATTATATATAATAAAAAAAAAAAACCTGCCGTATAATGGTCTACCAGCATTATCAGGAAAATGGAAACCTTAGCTTGACTAAAATCCTTCAATCAAAATTTATATACAAAAATGCCATGAATATGAGATATGTGAGGCTATAGTTTCATATTCAATCAATGTTAGAATGAGGAGGAATCCTTACTAATAATAACGAGTTTTATGCTTTATTATGACAGCATATTTCTCAACTACAATCATGACTTGGAAATGGAAGTTATATTTTTTTTCAAGTCAAGAGGCTTATATTTTGGTAGTACTTATAATCAGCATTTGATATATAAATATCAATAATAGTGCATATATAATTACCTTGCTAGAGAAAGCCATATATTTCATGTGCCTGGAGAATTATTCTAAAAGATAGTTTTCAATGTGTAAGGCCTTTTACAAAATATTTGAGGAAAAGAATTGGCTATCTAATGAAAATTTCAAAAGTGCTCTGTAGTTGAAGATCTCAAAAACTCAAAAGATGTATTCAAGTATTTCAATACATCTTAATTTGATATGTTCCGGAGCATTGATGAGATAATGGGTGGTTATTGTATGACAAGTATTTCAGTGACTAGAATAGTTTATTATATATTGGTACAAACGTTTAAAATCAATTTGAAGCAAAATTTTGATGAATTTCTTGTAATATGTGATTTTGTAGAGGGAAAGTAACAATATCCAATTGGAATGACCTTAATCATAGAAGTGTTAGTATTTTTTTTTAAGACTTTTCTCCAATTGATTCAATAATCCCATTCAATCATCTAAATTAACATCCCTGTTCAAATATGTAAATATATTGATGAAATATTACTGCAAGGAAAGCAAGTATATAGTTTATACGAAAAATGTAGTGGTTATAAGGATTTGTTATGTCTGAGAATATTTTTTGTTCTTTTTTTTAATGAATAAATGAAAAAATTCTAGTGATTGAAATATACTTCTGCTAATATATTTCTTTTTCTTTTCTGAGTACCCATCACTTCTCCTTCGTTAGAAGTGGGATTTATTTAAGATGAAAGTCAACTACTGATAGTCTTTTATGATACCCCGGTTATATCCCTTCCCCGTAAGTTCCTGTTCCATGCAAAATAAAAATAAAAGTTGTATATATGTTGGTAACGAACAATTCTAAATATAAAAGAAAGTTTCTGAATATTGTTTTATTAAGCAAATAAGTTATGAGAACGGCTGGTGAAGGCACGGAAACTTCTCTTTTTATTACCATGTGTTTACTCAAAGGAAATATAAGCGAGAGAGAGAGAGAGAGAGAGAGAGAGAGAGAGAGAGAGAGAGAGAGAGAGAGAGAGAGAGAGAGAGAGAGAGAAACTTTATCTAGTAATTTATCTTCGACAAGAATAGGCTTGGAATCTGAAGCTGTTAGTAAAGAGTGAAATTGATAACTTTGTGTAACGTTTATTGTATGTTATTTTAACGAATACCTTTTTTTCATCTTAAAAAAGTACCAATTTGAAAAAAAAGAAACCTGCCTTCTATTTGTTCTTTAATAATGATAAATAATGTAATCTGTAAAGTGCAATAATGTCGTTAGTCGATGAGTATGTAAGAGATAAATTGATTATTTTATGACTGGCTTGAGAGAGAGAGAGAGAGAGAGAGAGAGAGAGAGAGAGAGAGAGAGAGAGAGAGAGAGAGAGAGAGAGTATGTGTGCTGCGAATAACTCATCCGGAAAAATAATATGAATGGTGACTTGGAATTTTTGAAGAATTATAAATAAAATTATAACAAAAATGTCCTAGGCTTTCGTTAACACCAATGGCCAATTGATACGTAACATATAAATCATAACGAAACACCTCACCCATAATTTATTTAACTGACTTTTGAATACTTTAACCTTACAGTTACTCAGTCAAGCTAATGTTTTAATTATTTAAATGACGAATTTTAATGTTTTCGCGATTAAAATCGAAATGTGAATAGATGGCATCTGAAAGGTTGAAGCTTTGACGGGCACTTCAGCTGCTTTGATGTGCGATACTGTTGAGAGGTAATCCTTATCTAGTATTCTAATATGCCTCGGGAGGGAAAATGCTCGGAAGATAGGTTCAATTGTATTTATTCGAGAATTAAATTGAAGACAATTGGAGTATAATCAAGAAACATCTATAATTTTGTATGAAACCTAGGTCCACATGAAGGAAAGGTATATTCCATGAATCTAATTAAAATGATAAAAAAATTATCAGAAGGATCAATAAGAAAAGAGGATTTATACTTGACGGGGATAAAATGAACAGAGAAAATGTAAGGTATGTATCACGTAAGGAAAGAGAACCAGCAGCATCGTACCAGGAAAGGATTATGATAAAAAGGTTAAAACTTCGGCGAGAAATAGGATGGAGACCTGTGAGCTCAAAATCTAGACATTAAAGAGAATTTTATAGGTTTTCCATGTAAAAAGTGAGGCCCTCGTAGAAAATAAAGAATGGAAAATTTGAGATTTTGTGAGAAGGGTTTATAAAACCAATGTTTCCTTAACAAAGTATAAATGAATTTTATGTTATATACAATAACATGTGCACGCCCATGCCCATAAATCTGCCAGTTTTTGACTCGAGGTGTTTTTTTTTTTTTCTTTTTTTTTACTTCCGCATTGTGTAGCTTTAGAAGTTTACCTAAATTGCCTGAATAATGATATTTCACCAGCTAATATGTTCCATCGTTTAATGAAAGCTAAAAAGTTATTTCTTAAATTGTGACGGACCTGAGTTGTAGGTAATTGTCACACTCCGCGCCATAAATGAGAATAACTATTAGAAATGATAATAGAGAAATATAAAACCTCTCATTAAGAAAAATCATAATTGAATAAAATATATGAGAGAGATGGTTCCTTAATAGTATTTTGTCCTTTTTAGCATTATATCAAATGGGGAAAGATGGAATATTCTTCATTCCCTCTCAAATAGATTAGAAAAGTCTTCTATATTAAATATTGAGGAATATTTTGTGACGCAACAAAGAAGGGGTAAGACACTGTTATACTTTTCTAGGTAATTGAAATTTTTTAACTATATATTCAGTTTTTGGTTATAATAAAGGACTCTTAATTGCATTAGTTTTAACTTCTTACATTACAGAAAGTCCTATTGTTGGAATTAGAATTGGCAATGGTGTTAAAGAGTTGTTTATTTCTTTCGAATTCGCCATAGATTATACAGTTCAGATATATGTAAACTTTATTTTATTAATGAGAGGGAAGTGGGGAAAATTAAATATTTTGAATAATACCTCCTGAGAGAGAGAGAGAGAGAGAGAGAGAGAGAGAGAGAGAGAGAGAGAGAGCGGGGTTGGTTTGTGTATCCCCATAATGAACAAAGCAGTACTGAATTCGTTTTCTGTGAGTATTCACACCAAAACCTGTTACCATGACTAATCTGCTTTGGCCAGCATGGTGATAAAAAGCTGGCCAATACTCAGACATGAATATAACAACCTTGTCGCAGCCCCCACTTAAAGTTGAATTACAAGAACGAAGAATGGTATAAAACGTTAATACATGATATTTTTCCTGCAAAGGACAACAAAAAAAGTAAGAAAATTGAGTGTGTTATCGTAGTAATGAAAATCTTACACATAAAAAAAAGAAATGTTATAATATTAGAGATAAAATTGGAGGAATGATACTTAAACTAAATAATAAGTATAGACTGTAGATCATTTAAACGTATGCACCACCATGGTATAAAGATGAATAAAATTTTCTCAATGTAGATCTGGGATATCTTTTAAAAAACATAATAGTCAATTTACATTGGTTTTGGGTGATTTCAATACTAAAGTAGGTGAAAAGAAGAGGGGAGAGCCAATAAGTAAATTTGGAGTAGGCACAACTTGCTGAAAGAAAAAAAAATGAAACTCGTGAACTTGTTTTGTATATAGGCTATACAAAAAATGATATAGAAAATCGATATGGTGAAGCCCAAATTAAAAAGAGAAAAGCGGAATATATTTCAATTTCAGTTAAAATATTTATATGATTAAAGATGTAACAGTATTTAACAAGTTAAAATCAAGTGACCATCGAATGATGTGAAGTAAAATTTGTTTAGATCTGAGGAAAGAAAGAGAAAAACTGATTTCAATAGGGAAAATAAACGCTCCTCTAATGAGGAAAAATCCGGAGGCGTTTAATTTAGCAATACAAAATAAAGTGATGATAAACTAGAATCAAATAAAGAAGTGAATATTTTTTCTTTAATCTACATTAGAACCACCTTAAGATATACGTGGAAATGTTCATAAGTTCATAAACAACATCAAGAAAATTTATCAGAAAACACCAAATACCTAATAAAGAAACGATTGTGAATGATGCTATCAGAATTGGCATAACTATTCAAACCGATGAAAAGAAGAAGATGAAAAAAAAAAAAAAAAAAACATGAGTCATTTGTGAACACAATCAGACCAAAATTGAGAATACACTGAAAAAAAGGGTGGAACAACTAAATTGATGAAAAGAAGACTTGGAACAGTAAGCTGATAGATATTTGCTTCAAACAGTGAAAATGGAAATATTATCAACAAAAGACATGGCTTGATGAAAACAGCAGACGATTTCTATACAATGTTATACAATAAGAATATAATTTATATACGAAATAACTTTGCCAATAGATATAATGAAACATGCGAAACGGTAACAAAGGATCAAGTAAGAAAAGTATAGAAATCATTGAAAGGCATAAAAAAGAGGCAAAAGCCGCAAGGAAGATTGAATAAAGATTGATTTAGTAATAGATTAAAGAGATTTCATATGAGTAAGAATCGCTGAAATATACATAAAAAGTCTTCAAGAAGGGTTTATACCTACAACTTTGGAAAACCTTTTAATTTTACTAATTTACAAAAAGGGAAACACAAAAGACCTGATAAACAACGACCAATAAGCTTATTGTTATCAATATAAAAATTATTTACAAATATTATATTAAGCCAAAAAGATAGCTTTACTTAAATAGACCAAGAGAGCGAGCAAAATTTGAAGGCAGGTATTTAACAATCATCTATAACAATGCAATTAACCAGCTAATGGAAAAGTCATCATACCATGACAAATCACTATGAATGGCATTTAAAGACCATTAAAGATTTTAATTTTGTCATAACTTCAGCATTAATCAAATTACTTCCGAGACAAAGATCAGATGAATCCTACGTTAGAACACTTGAAGATATATATATATATATATATATATATATATATATATATATATATATATTTATAAATTGGAAGTAAAACATACCTAATACTAAATAAGAAAAAAAAACTACATTATAGAAAGTAGTTACGTGGGGAAACCTCTTTTCTCCTAACATAGACACAGCATGGATGGAAAAGAAAATTTTTTTTCCGAATTACGAATGGGAATATGTTGGAATTAATATTGCGAGGGAATAACTTAAAAATTTACGATTTGTTAATTATAAAGTTTTATTTAGTGAATCAAGGGAAGAATTGTAAAAGATGATAGAAGATTTGGATAGGGAAAGAAGAAATATATCGCTGAAAATGTATATGATAAAACTAAAACAAAGTTCAATGAAAATATAGAGATTACATATAATGGCTATGGGCAAACTTCTGGAGACTGTTAATGAATATACATACTTAAGAGAGACAGTAACATATCCGCAGGACATGAAACCGGAATTAAACGAACGATACTTATAGAATGAACAGCTTCTGGTAAACAAATTCAGAACATGAAACGTAAAATATCACCTTAATTGAAAAGCAATGAACTTATGCATCAAAAACTTTGAACCATAATAAAGTCTTGGAACAAGAGCTAGTTACAACTCAAAGAACTCTTGAAAGTATAATGATGGGGATTAAACTTAGTTAAATACAGTGAGACAGCAACATGCATATAAAAGAAAAAAATGCATGATATTCTAACATATAAGAATTAGTAGTGAACATGCGCAGGACATATAAAGTAAATGGCAGATAAAAAAGGATACGAAGAATAATAGTATGGATCGCAAGAGAGGGAAATCGAAGCAGTATAAGGTGGAGGAGACGAGGGATTGATGAACTAGAAAAAAAAAATGCGTAAGCTATAACCATAGTTGGATAAGCAAGATGCTATGAGCCCAAGGGCTCAAACAGGGAAAATAGCCCAGTGAGGAAACGAATAGGGAAAAATAAAATATTCAAAGAACAACAACAACACATAAAAAAGTATTTTCAATATAAACAGTAACAATAAGAAAACAAGAGA
>NC_090755.1:44126998-44136998 GCF_036898095.1 Palaemon carinicauda | reverse complement strand
GGTTTGGCGTTAGCTACTTACCTTTGGATGTGTCAATCTTTTGGAGGCATATTTTAAGGAGATATTGATAACTCTCTTTTTTCGTGTCAATTATTTCTTGTCCTCAGTCTTGTTCTGTATGCTTCAACTGTGAATTCATCGAAAAGTACTTACGAATAAAACCTTTGTTATTCTCTAGAAGTTCGCTTTTTCTATATATTTTCAGATCTCGAAGAAGTTTGAGGTATCCTCGGTTTCTAACTTTTAGGCCTGACATTTCTGAAGTAGAGACTGGCCTACCGTTACACTTTACACTGTGACACAAAGCTGTGTGTTAACCTTTATTATAGCGATATTTAGACGCTGCTGGAAAAGATAGGTTGATGGTGAAGAAGCATTGTCAATACTCTTAAAGCTGAAGTATTTCATGAATGTTACAGATTAGTAAAAATCCTCGTATATATATATATATATATATATATATATATATATATATATATATATATATATATATATATATATATATATATATATATATATATATATATATATATATATATATACATATATATATATATATATATATATATATATATATATATATATATATATATAGATTGATAGGTATATATATATATAGATTGATAGGTATATATATATATATATATATATATATATATATATATATATATATATATATATATATATATATATATATATATATGTATAATTTATATATATATATATATATATATATATATATATATATATATATATATATATATATATATATATACATATATATACATATATATATATATATATATATATATATATATATATATATATATATATATATATATATATATATATAGTAATACTTGGAATTACGACTTTGCCTTAAGATACGATTTAGATGCGTTCCGGGACTAAGTTGTGTGTCAATTTCCTCGTATCTCAGATGAATTTTTCCCATCTAAAATAACTAAAAAAATAATAGTCGGTTCAGACCCTCTGAAAAAAAAAACCTTAAAAACAGTATATTACAGTGGAAAAACGGGTTTTTCATTGTTCTTATTAACATTCTACGCTCTCACACTAACAAATACCTATGAACTGGCTATAATACTCAATAAAATGTAACACTATTATAGATTTCTTACCTTCGAGAGAGACTCTAGCGGCTAACAGCGGTGTGTGCGGAGGAGGAGGGGGGAGAGACGACGGGAGAGGAGTGAGACTTGACAGCTACACGTTCGGTACGCAACACTTTTGTAACCCTACGTAACATAACCTTAACTTTAACCTGGATAGGTACGGTCCTCGGACACCCCTTTAAGGGTATACTCGGACGCGAACGACCCCGACGCCAAAAAAAATTCTTGAAAAATCAGTTTTTGCAGTAACCTCCTTTTTTCTTTTGCCAAAAAAAACTTCAATGAATGCTTAAAACAACTGTAAAGATAAATACTACTCATCTGCAGAAAAACTATTTATTATAAATATTTTAAAAAATTAAGTAGAAAAAAAAAGACCTGATATAAAAATTCATAAAAAAAAAAGTTTATACATATATACACAAATCCTTTTAGGAATTGATTCTTGAATGTTTAGGACACATCTTGATGTATTTTGGATGAAGTCAGACCCATGGAGGTGAAGATCTGAAATGAGAAAAAAAGGGTAACTTTTTTTGGCCAAAAAAAAATTGTCCAAATTTCATGAATTTTTTTGGGTACCCAAATGAAATAGGAAGTGGCTAATTTTTTTAGGGAATAAACATATGTTATCCTAAAATAGAAATATGTAAAAAAATCTTCATTATTTTGTAAATTACATTTATATCAGGGGCCATATCTAAAGGTAATTTTTTGAGTACTTGGAAATTTCGTAAAAAAATACATATATTTAATATATAATATGATATTTATGCAGGTAAAAATATACCAAAATATCACAAATTCTATAGGGAACAAGAATATATATAGATAGGGCAGCTTACGCTTCGGATATGTCCACAAAATGGCCGCCAACCACACTGACTCAGACTCCCTAATCTGCCACTTGAAATGTAGGAAGGGTATGTCAATTTCAAGGTGTTATTTACTAATCTAATTATTATTGGATATGCATAAATATTGTATGGTGGGTTGCTGGATAATTGTCGATTATTTTACGTTTATAAAATTAAAATTCTGACCCAAAAAATTTTTTTGAAGGGAAATAAAATCGAAAAAAAAAAATGTAAAACAATATTTTAGCTAAAAAATTTGATGATATTCAATCAAAAAAAAAGTAAACAAAATTTTCCGACAAATAAACATCTAGAGGAATCATTACTCTGTGATAGTTCCTTAGTACGTAGTAATTTTGAAAGAATTGGGAAAAAACGAAAAAATGGCAATCACCGGAAAATCGAACACATACCTATATATACGCCATATCTGGCTAAAAAAAAAAAAGGCATGGGTAGCCAGATCATCTAGAAACACTTTCCAACACTATAAAAATATAAGTTTTGCGACACTACTTGCCAATTCCTTACGGTAACATGACTAAGCAAAAAAATGCAAATCAAATAAAAAGGGGCACTCGTGGAAAAATGGCCATTCTAATATACGGCATTTCAGAAAAAAAAAATTTCAGCCACGTGCTAGGCAAACCATCAAGGCATATTTTCCGACAAATAAACATATAAATGAAATATTACTCTGTGATAGTTCCTTAGTACGTAGTAATTTTGAAAGAAATGGGAAAAAACGAAAAAATGGCAATCACAGGAAAATCGAACACATACTTATATATACCCCATATCTGGCTAAAAAAAAAATAGGCATGGGTAGCCAGATCATCTAGAAACACTTTCCAACACTATAAAAATATAAGATTTGCGACACTACTTGCCAATTCCTTACGGTAACATGACTAAGCAAAAAAATGCAAAAGAAATAAAAAGGGGCACTCGCGGAAAAATGCCCAACATTCTAATATACGGCATCTCAGATAAAAAAAAAAAGACATGCACGTGTTAGCCCAACCATCAAGGCACACTTTCTAACACATAAACATGAAAAAAAAATGAATAATATACGGCAATTCCTTACTACGTAGTAAATTTTTACAAATATTGAAAAAAAAACAGAAATTGGCAACTGCAGTTAAATACCCAATATACCAATAACTACGTCGTATCTGACAAAAACAAAATCACGCATGGGTAGCCAGATCATCTAGACACACTTTCCAACATTAAAAAAGCAAAAGTTTTACGACACTATTTCGCAATATCTTACGGAAAAATGACTTGGCAAAAAAATTAAAAAAAATTAAAAAGGGACACTCGCGGTAAAATGCCCGACATTCTAATATACGACATCTCAGATAAAAAAAAAGACATGCACGTGTTAGCCCAACCATCAAGGCACACTTTCTAACACATAAACATGAAAAAAAAATGAATAATATACGGCAATTCCTTACTACGTAGTAATTTTTACAAATATTGAAAAAAAAACAGAAATTGGTAACCGCAGTTAAATACCCAATATACCAATAACTACGTCGTATCTGACAAAAACAAAGTCATGCATGGGTAGCCAGATCATCTAGACACACTTTCCAACACTAAACAAGCAAAAGTTTTACGACACTATTTGGCAATATCTTACGGAAAAATGACTTGGCAAAAAAATGAAAAAAAATGAAAAAGGGGCACTCGCGGTAAAATGGTCCTCGTGGTGATGAACGACATTTTAACTAAAAAAAAAAACATGCACATGGTAGCCAAACAATCCACCAAGACTTTCCACAACTGATAACCTATACAAGTTGCACCATTCTACGACAATTTCATAATACGTAATAACTTTGATAATTATGCAAACTACCTCAGAAGGGTAAACTCGGACGCGAACGACCCCGATGCGTCTCAGAAATCGGGGAAGGAGTACAGCTAGAGCAATGCACATCTGGACACTACTAGAGCGTGTAGGGGAGACACCTCCTGCAGGTCGATCACCCACAAATTCAGTCACAGGGGTGAGTCACGTGAGAAAAACCTGTTTTTTTTTTGACGCTCGGGGTCGCAAACGACCCACCGTACCTATCCAGGGTTAAATAACCTTAACTTTAAATTTAACTGAACTGAAATTAGCAGCTTTATATTTACCTTTAATGAAAGTAGCAACTTTAAATTTAACTTAAATGAAATTAGCTTACTGTACAAACTCTTGAAAATAAAATGTTAGCCTGACGTTACACTAAACTTTATTCTAATTTTATTTTCATTTTTATTTTTTTGCTTTCTTCTTCTTCCAGCTTGGCTCTTTTAACCCCGCTTTAACCTTCACTTTTTGACAGCCTTTTTAAAAGGAACCTATCTAGGGCTTTTTGCTTTTGTCTACCTTTCAAAATGTTGCGAAATTGATGCATGTAAGTGTCGTCACAATAGGCTAATGCACGACCACTCGCTAACTTGTCCGGGTTCCTCTTTTCCATAAAATTAGAAAACTCCTGTCAGTTCCCTAACATATGTCTGACTTCTACCATAGAAAGGCGGCCCTCGTCTTCCACCTCCTCGCCACGGAGCTCCTGCAACACCTTTGAATGTTGCATCTCCTGGACCTCTATCAATTCTTGTGTTGTGACCTCTTCCCGATGCTCCTCGACAAGGTCATTCACATCTGTCTCATCTACCTCCAGTCCCACGGATTTTTCAAGAGACACGATTTCGTCCATCACAATAGGTTTGGGGTCATCAGGGTCTGTTGTATCGACCCCTTCGAAGTCCCTCTGAGCGACAGAAGCTGGCCACAATTTCTTCCATGCTGAATTAAGAGTTCTTCTTGTGACATCCTGCCATGCATTGTCAATAATTTTTAAGCAATGTACCATATTGAAATGTTCCTTCCAAAATTCATGAAGAGTGAGATTGGTGTTGTCTGTGACATCGAAGCATTTCTTGAACAAAGGCTTCATGTACTGTTTTTTTACGTTAGAAATAACTTGTTGGTCCATGAGCTGGAGGAGTGGTGTGGTGTTGGGCGGGAGATAAAGAACCTTGATGAGCCTGAACTCATCAAGAATTTCCTCTTCGAGACCAGGAGGGTGACCAGGGGCATTGTCAAGGACCAGGAGACATTTAATTGGCAGGTTTTTCTCAGCCAAATATTTTTTGACTGCCGGACCAAAGCAAAGATTAACCCATTCTGTAAAGAAATGCTGTGTAACCCAAGCCTTAGCATTAGCACACCACATCACTTGCAGTTTTTCTTCCAAGCTCCTTTGGCTCTTGAAAGCACATGGGTTTTCCGAGTGGTACACCAGCAGTAGCTTGACCTTACAGTAACCGCTGGCATTGGCACACAAGGCTAAAGTTAACCAGTCCTTCATGGGTTTATAGCCCGGTAGTCTCTCTTCCTCTGCCGTGATGAATGTCCTCCTGTGCATCTTCTTCCAGAAAAGGCCAGTTTCATCACAGTTGAAGACTTGTTGGGGGATGAAGCCATGGCGATAACCGAAGCAAAGGTTGTGATGAATTCTGCACTGATTAACTGGAAAAACACGTAAAAAAACAAAACACTACTGGCGATGCTCTGAGATAAACTTTACTCGACGGAGACCCGACGGGAAAGACCGGGCGATGCTGTCCCGGTGAGAAGCCTCTCGCACACTCGGCCACTTGGCAGCTGCATAGGGAACTACCTCATAAATCAAATTTTTTTCTCGTATCTCACGACAAAAATTTGCTAGGAACTCTCTTCGTATCTCAAATTTCTTGTATGTTGGGACACTCGTATCTCATTATATTACTGTATATATATACATAAATAAATAAATATATATATATATATATATATATATATATATATATATATATATAATATATATATATATATATATATATATAAGTATATATATATATATAAGTATATATATGTATATATATATATATATATATATATATATATATGTATATATGTATATATATATATATATATATATATATATATATATATATATATATATATATATATATATATATATATATATATATATATATATATATATATATGTATATATATATATATTATATATATATATATATATATATATATATATATATATATATATATATATATATATCATGTTATCCATCATCACCATCATCATCATTATCTGCCATTGAAAGTCAAATACAGGACAAAAGCCTCAGACATATCCTTCCACCCTGGTCTGTTAATGGTCTTCCTATGCTAGTTCATACAGGGAATTTCTTTTTTTAGTTCGTCAATTCATCATCTCCTCCTCCTAGCCCTGCATCCATTTCCTTTAAAAAATTAAAAGGGGAATGTATTTTAACTCCAGAAAAAAAACAAAAAATTATAAATTCAAAGATGTAACAGTATTAAACAAATTAAAATCGAATGATGTGAAATAAAATGTTTTTAGATCTGAGGAAAAAAAAAGAAAAACTGATATCAGGAGGGGGAAATAAACACTCCTATAATAAGAGAAAATCCTGCTGCGTCTAATTTAGCAATATAAAATATAATGATGATGAAATGGAATCAAATAAGAAAGTGAATATTTTTTCTTTAATTTACATTGGAACCAGCTTAAGATATACATGGAAAAGTTCTCAAGTTCCTAAACAAGATCAAGAAAATCTATCGGAAAACACCAAATACCTAATAAAGAAACGAATGTGAATGATGCTATTAGAATTAGCAGAACTATTCAAATCAATAATAAAAACAAAACATGACATTTATGAAGACAGTAAGACCATAATTGAGAATACAGTGAAAAAGGAAGAAACAACCAAATTGATGAAAAGAAGACTTGGAACATTACAGTAATGGATATTTGCTTCAAACATTTAAAATGAAAATATTATCAACAAAATAAATGGAGTGATAAAAACTGCAGATGATTTCTATGCAATGTCATATAATAAGGAGTTAAGTTATATAAGAAACAAATTTGCCAATAGAAATTATGAAACACCAGAAACGGTAACAGAAGACACAGTTGGAAAAGTATGGAAATCATTAAAAGGCATAAAAAGAGGCAAAGCCACAGGGGAAAATGGCATAAAGATTGATTTAATAGTAAATTAAAGATATATCATCAGAGTAAAAATTGCTGAAATTTTCATGAATTGTTTGCAGGAATGCTTTATACCTACAACTGGGAAAAACCTTTTCATTTTACTAATTTAGAAAAAAGGAAACACAAAAGACCTGAAAAAATAAAAACATTAAGGTTAGTGTCATCATACAAGGGCAAATAGATACCCACCTGTACTTCAATAGACCAAGTGAGCAAGCAAGCTTTAGAATCAGGTATTTAGCAATTAGCCAAAACAATGTAATTAACTAGCTAAATGAAATGTCATCATACTATGACAAACCATTATGTATGCCAGTTATAGTCGGTGAAAAACCTTTTGATTTTGTCAAAACTTCTGCATTAATTAAAGTACTTTTGAGGCAAAGATCAGTAGAATCTTACCTTAGAACGCTTGAAGATATGTATGTATATATATATATATATATATATATATATATATATATATATATATATATATATATATATATATATATATATACATATATATATATATATATATATATATATATATATTTATATATATATACATATATATATATATATATATATATATATAGTATATATATATATATATATATATATATATATATATATATATATATATATATATATATATATATATATATATGTATATATATATTTATATATGTATATATATATTTATATATATTTATATATATACATATATATTTATATATATATATATATATATATATATATATATATATATATATATATATATATATATATATATATATATATTGTACATCTATATTGTTGACATCATTTTTTAATGCATCTACTACTTAATTTCCCACCAATATCTGCAGCATGTGGAGAGTGGATATAGGAAATATAGCTTGGATATCTTAGCTCTAAGTGAAACATGTTGTAAGAGATTGGTAAGGAAACTTTAGACCAAGGGTATATATATATTCAATCAGGAAGATCAGATGGAGCTGGAAGATAAGGGGTAGGAATGATGATGACACCGAGAACAGAGAAGGCATTAACCGAGTCGAGAGCTGTAAATAGTGAAATATGAGTATTATATTTTGTTATGCCCCAACAAATGATTCCCCCCCAAAAAGGAAAGATGAATACTATGAAGAACTGCAGAGGATGATAGATGAGATCCCTGAGAGATATGAAAATTTTGATTGGCGACTTCAATGCTAAAGTTGGAAGAAATAGTCAAGGGATAGAGAATGTGATGGGTGTAGTATGTCCTGGCGAAGTTGCAAATGAAAATGGAGCACATTTCATAAGTTTCTGTTCACTAAAACATCTTCTCATTGGGGGTACTCTGTTCCAACATAAGAACATCCACAAGTATACATAGAATTCACCGTGTGGCAGTTACAAAAATCAGATATATTACATTGCCATACTGAAATTGAAACTGAAACCAACCAACAGAAAGATGTATAGAATACCTGGGTTTGATACAACTAAGCTTATAGAGGAAGAGCACAGAGAAACATATGCAATTGAATGTAGGAATCGATTGGCAGTCTTAGAGACTTTAAGAGACGAAGAACAGACAATTAACCAAGAATGGTGTGATATTAAGAACATATATCAGTCAGTTGGCAGTGAAGTCTTGAGACAAACAGTTACAAGGGAAGAGCCGTGGATATCGAATGATACTTGGGATACTATAAAAATAAAACAAAGACAGAAATTGATTGTTGAAAGTTTTCGAGGAAATAATAAAAATTATGAGGTATAGCATGCTAAATATTCCAGTATTGACAGAGAGATCAAAAGAAAAACCAGGAATGACTGGGGAGAGCATTTAGACAGTAAAGCAGATGAGGCCGACAAAGCTATGAATTCAGGAAGAGGCTATGGTGTGAGAATTGGTCATAGAATTATTATTGAAATCTCAACTGGGGCAAAGAAGAAGAGGCATATATCAATCAAAAAGACAGAAAGCAACAGAAGATGAAGAAAGACAACGTTAGATGGAACACCTTAATGAGATTATGAATAGAACATATGAAGGGAATAATTTGATCGATATACCTGATGCTGATGAAGACCTTGATGTGCCCATAAATGAACTCAGTGTGTTTGAAAGAGCAGCTATCCTAAAAAAAACTAAAGAGAGAGAAAGACCCTGGATACAATGGAATTACTACCAAGATGATACCGGCTGAAAATGAAGTGACTCCAAGACTACTTACAACACTATTTTGTAGAATGTGGCATGAAGAGTCAAAACCTGATGAATGGGATTTAGGAGTGTTGGTGAAAATAGCTGAAAAACGACACCTGACTGATTGCAATAATTACAGAGGCACAACACTTACATCAGTTGTTATGAAAATGTATACTATGCTTATTCTTATGAGACTGGAAAGAAAGATTGATGAGAAGCTAAGAGATGAACCAGCAGGATTTAGAAAAGGTTAAAGTTACACTGACCAGCAATGTGTAGAATATAGAAATCCCCTTTTGATGGCATTTATGGACAATGAAAAAGCCTTTGATCATATGCACCGGCCAATTTTGTGGAGAGCTGCATTATTATAGAATTCCTCCTAAATATGTAAATTTGGTAAAGTCTGGTCATAAGCATAGCAAGTGCAAAGTCAATGTTAATGGAGTCTTAACAAGTGACTTTCCAGTGAACAACAGAGTACTCCAAAGGGATGTGTTGTCACCCATGTTATTTATCTTCCTCATGGACTTTGTAATGTGTAGAACAGTCAGAGATGGTGGAGAAGGATTGGAGTGAATTGGTAATAGGAAATTAGCAGACCTAGAGTATGCTGATGATGCTGTCATTCTTAGCAGAACACCACAGGATTTGCAATGCTTGCTTACCAGAAGGGACTTTGTAATTTGTAGAACAGTCAGAGATGGTGGATAAGGATTGGAG
>NC_090755.1:44111998-44121998 GCF_036898095.1 Palaemon carinicauda | reverse complement strand
CGTAATTCAGTTGAGGCAAATGCCTTAGTCAGTAAGTCTTTGGTATCGTTGTAACTTTGTTCGTCGGCCTCCAAAGATCCAAGTAAACATTTAGCCCTACCTTTTACTTGTTGTTTCAAAAGTAAGAGCAATTCTCTATCTGGATAATTAAAACTCTGGGTCGTAGTTTCAAATTCTCTAATGAATTTCGAAAAATCCTCACCTTCCTTACTTAGGAATTTTGGCAGAGGGGCAGTGGGTTGCCTCAAAAGACTCCTAGCAATATCAGTAGTTAATTAAAATGGAGGGCTTACAGCATTTACACTCACATCCAACAAGGGCAAAATACCTGAAATTTTATCATGGTAAGGAAGACTGACACTCTGAAAGTTCAGTTTCCAAATACTCTTCTTTAAATTCCCCTGAAAATTTTAGTGTCAGTATTTTAGAATCCAAGTCACTTAATTGCTTCCTATACTCCAGGAAAAAGCCTCGTTCAGATACTCTAGCAGTATTATCTAATGAAGGATACTGCGACGAACGGTTGGCACAATCTGTAACCTTCTTCCTAATAATCTTACGCTGACCAATTAGCACTACCAATTCAGCCATTATAACTAAAATTAAACAAACAGGCACCAAAATATATAAAAAGTATGATTAATACAATACACAAGTACAAATAAACAAACAAGCACAAATAACGTTATTACGAAGCAAAAACTTCAAAGTAACGTGAGAAATGGGAGCACTCAAATACGCACTAAATTATTCGCAAAGGGATAAACAAAATATGAACCGCATAAATAGTTAACAAAGAACTTTAAATCAATTGCCAAGTAAACAATAAACTCGCTTACGAAATCGTAAAAAAGGTACACGGAACTCTTCTTAAACAGCAAAAAATGGATTAAAGAATTAAGCAAATTAAAACCACCCCTTCCAGGAAGAGACCTCGAACACAACGCAATTTACGTCCTGTATTACGTACCTAACCTGTAATGCTAAATCCTGTCACGCTCGCCATGCGCTGAATTTTAATTTACAAACACCAGGAATTAAATAAGGATAATTAAAATGTGAAAAAAGTAAGTAATTTATTGCATTTGCTAATTATCCTAATTCATCTAGGTGATGATGCGGCAGCTAATACACAAAGTTGACCATCGTGAAGCGAGGGGGAACTGCAGTAATTCAGCTTCTTCCAAATACCTTAAATATTACCAAATGCATAATTACATACTACACAACGATCGTATAAATACATATTCAAATCCAATTATTATGTGTAGCACATATAACACTTGGCATGTTGCATACCTTGGAAAACTTATGTAAATAAATATATACCCATAGGCCAAACTGGAGTCCACGTAGTACAATTCATGATATCCCTGAAAAGGGTACGAACTAGTTACAAAATTGAACGGTATGAAAAAATCAAACTTAATAAAGAAAGTAAGCGATGATAATTGGAAGTCAAATTTATATGGGATGCCATTATCCCTCAAAATGATTTCGGATTGACATGAAAAAAACTCCCCCTGAGTTTTACAGACCCACCGATATCATCCTGGGACGAAGGCAAAGTACGTGTAGAGATAGGTTGCGATGAAAGAAAGCTTCTTCTGGTTGGGGTCAAACAGAGTTTACATGGCGATAGTACTCTTCATCACTTCAAAGGATATGTAGAAAGTGTTCTTTGTCACGTTAAATTTGTAGCAGTGCAATGTCCATTCTTATATCAAGAACAGGAGCTCGAGTTACTATACCCTCAGCGATGGTATGCTCCTTCGTAACTGACTTAAGTTTCCGTCATCCTCAGGAAGAAAGCAAAGCATTAGTGGCTGGTTAGGATAAAACCACAAAACGGCCGCCGGAAGGCAGTGAGCTGTTAACAACCAACGGGGTAGTTAAATACTTGAAACTAAGCTAACTGTCTTCCAGTGACCATGCTACTTAAAACAAAATATAATATAATATAAAACAAAATACAAATTCCATTTGGAATTTCAGTACAGGAGATGAGTTTATTTCAAAGTCTATGAAAAGACTCCTGAATTCGACAGGAATATGTACGGGGACTTGTCATAAACTTTTATATCTCTTGCTAGCTCAGTCAGTAGAGTCGTGCTGGCATGGTTTCCGGCCTACAGGTGGGGGTTCAAATCTCTACCCGGCCAGAAGCTGTTACCATAAAATGAATTCCAAGTGGATATATATTCCCAAGATAGAATTCGGTATTGAATGGCTTTCGTGGGCGATATTTACATTGATTCAAATCACTTGTGCTTGTGATATATGTTCATTTAAAATACCACGTGTAGCAAACTCACGATTCAGCCATCATGGTGGAGATGGGTTTATTTCAAAGTCCCTGAACAGATTCCTAAATTCGACAAGAATATGTATGAGGACTTGTCATAAACTTTTATCTCTTTTGATAGCTCACACGTTAGAGTCGTGCTGGCATGGTTTCTGGCCCACAGGTGGGGGTTCGAATCTCTACCCGGCCAGAAACTGTTACCATAAAATGAATTCCAAGTGGATATATATTCCCAAGAGAGAATTCAGTATTAAATGCCTATCGTGGGTGATATTTACATTGATTAAAATCATGTGCGCTTGTGATATATGTTTATTTAACCCTGGATAGGTACGATGGGTCGTTTGCGACCCCGAGCGTCAAAAAAAAACAGGTTTTTCTCACGTGACTCACCCCCGTGACTGAATTTGTGGGTGATCGACCTGCAGGAGGTGTCTCCCCTACACGCTCTAGTAGTGTCCAGATGTGCATTGCTGTAGCTGTACTCCTTCCCCGATTTCTGAGACGCGTCGGGGTCGTTCGCGTCCGAGTTTACCCTTCTAAGGTAGTTTGCATAATTATCAAAGTTATTACGTATTATGAAATTGTCGTAGAATGGTGCAACTTGTATAGGTTATCAGTTGTGGAAAGTCTTGGTGGATTATTTGGCTACCATGTGCATGTTTTTTTTTTTAGTTAAAATGTCGTTCATCACCACGAGGACCATTTTACCGCGAGTGCCCCTTTTTCATTTTTTTTAATTTTTTTGCCAAGTCATTTTTCCGTAAGATATTGCCAAATAGTGTCGTAAAACTTTTGCTTGTTTAGTGTTGGAAAGTGTGTCTAGATGATCTGGCTACCCATGCATGACTTTGTTTTTGTCAGATACGACGTAGTTATTGGTATATTGGGTATTTAACTGTGGTTACCAATTTCTGTTTTTTTTTCAATATTTGTAAAAATTACTACGTAGTAAGGAATTGCCGTATATTATTCATTTTTTTTTCATGTTTATGTGTTAGAAAGTGTGCCTTGATGGTTAGGCTAACACGTGCATGTCTTTTTTTTTATCTGAGATGTCGTATATTAGAATGTCGGGCATTTTACCGCGAGTGTCGCTTTTTCATTTTTTTTCATTTTTTTGCCAAGTCATTTTTCCGTAAGATATTGCGAAATAGTGTCGTAAAACTTTTGCTTTTTTAGTGTTGGAAAGTGTGTCTAGATGATCTGGCTACCCATGCGTGATTTTGTTTTTGTCAGATACGACGTAGTTATTGGTATATTGGGTATTTAACTGCGGTTGCCAATTTCTGTTTTTTTTTCAATATTTGTAAAAATTTACTACGTAGTAAGGAATTGCCGTATATTATTGATTTTTTTTCATGTTTATGTGTTAGAAAGTGTGCCTTGATGGTTGGGCTAACACGTGCATGTCTTTTTTTTTTTATCTGAGATGCCGTATATTAGAATGTTGGGCATTTTTCCGCGAGTGCCCCTTATTATTTGTTTTGCATTTTTTTGCTTAGTCATGTTACCGTAAGGAATTGGCAAGTAGTGTCGCAAAACTTATATTTTTATAGTGTTGGAAAGTGTTTCTAGATGATCTGGCTACCCATGCCTATTTTTTTTTTAGCCAGATATGGCGTATATATAAGTATGTGTTCGATTTTCCTGTGATTGCCATTTTTTTGTTTTTTCCCATTTCTTTCAAAATTACTACGTACTAAGGAACTATCACAGAGTAATATTTCATTTATATGTTTATTTGTCGGAAAATATGCCTTGATTGTTTGCCTAGCACGTGGCTGAAATTTTTTTTTTCTGAAATGCCGTATATTAGAATGGCCATTTTTCCACGAGTGCCCCTTTTTATTTGTTTTGCATTTTTTTGATTAGTCATGTTACCGTAAGGAATTGGCAAGTAGTGTCACAAAACTTATAATTTTATAGTGTTGGAAAGTGTTTCTAGATGATCTGGCTACCCATGCCTATCTTCTTTTTTTAGCCAGATATGGCGTATATATAGGTATGTGTTCGATTTTCCTGTGATTGCCATTTTTTCGTTTTTTCCCATTTCTTTCAAAATTACTACGTACTAAGGAACTATCACAGAGTAATTATTCATTCAGATGTTTATTTGTCGGAAAATGTGCCTTGATGGTTTGCCTAGCACGTGGCTGAATTTTTTTTTTCTGAAATGCCGTATATTAGAATGTTAGCCATTTTTCCGCGAGTGCCCCTTTTTATTTGTTTTGCATTTTTTTGCTTAGTCATGTTACCGTAAGGAATTGGCAAGTAGTGTCGCAAAACTTATATTTTTATAGTGTTGGAAAGTGTTTCTAGATGATCTGGCTACCCATGCCTATCTTTTTTTTAGCCAGATATGGCGTATATATAGGTATGTGTTCGATTTTCCGGTGATTGCCATTTTTTCGTTTTTTCCCAATTCTTTCAAAATTACTACGTACTAAGGAACTATCACAGAGTAATGATTCCTCTAGATGTTTATTTGTCGGAAAAATTTGTTTACTTTTTTTTTGATTGAATATCATCAAATTTTTTTAGCTAAAATATTGTTTTACATTTTTTTTTTCGATTTTATTTCCCTTCAAAAAAATTTTTTTGGGTCAGAATTTTAATTTTATAGTCGTAAAATAATCTTCAATTATCCAGCAACCCACCATACAATTTTTATGCATATCCAATAATAATTAGATTAGTAAATAACACCTTGAAATTGACATACCCTTCCTACATTTCAAGTGGCAGATTAGGGAGTCTGAGTCAGTGTGGTTGGCGGCCATTTTGTGGACATATCCGAAGCGTAAGCTGCCCTATCTATATATATTCTTGTTCCCTATAGAATTTGTGATATTTTGGTATATTTTTACCTGCATAAATATCATATTATATATTAAATATATGTATTTTTTTACGGAATTTCTAAGTACTCAAAAAATTACCTTTAGATATGGCCCCTGATATAAATGTAATTTACAAAATAATGAAGATTTTTTTACATATTTCTATTTTAGGATAACATATGTTTATTCCCTAAAAAAATTAGCCACTTCCTATTTCATTTGGGTACCCAAAAAAATTCATGAAATTTGGACAAATTTTTTTGGCCAAAAAAAGTTACCCTTTTTTTCTCATTTCAGATCTTCACCTCCATGGGTCTGACTTCATCCAAAATACATCAAGATGTGTCCTAAACATTCAAGAATCAATTCCTAAAAGGATTTGTGTATATATGTATAAACTTTTTTTTTATGAATTTTTATGTCAGGTCTTTTTTTTTTCTACTTAATTTTTTAAAATATTTATAATAAATAGTTTTTCTGCAGATGAGTAGTATTTATCTTTACAGTTGTTTTAAGCATTCATTGAAGTTTTTTTTGGCAAAAGAAAAAAGGAGGTTACTGCAAAAACAGATTTTTCAAGAATTTTTTTTGGCGTCGGGGTCGTTCGCGTCCGAGTATACCCTTAAAGGGGTGTCCGAGGAGCGTACCTATCCAGGGTTAAGATACCACGTGTAGTAAACTCACGATTCAGCTATCATGGTAGAGATGGGTTTATTTCAAAGTCTATGAACAGATACCTGAATTCGACAGGAACAAGTACGAGGACTTGTCATAGACTTTTTTCTCTCTCGATAGCTCAGTCGGTAGAGTTGTGCTGGCACGGTTTCCGGCCCACAAATGGGGGTTCGAATCTCTACCCGGCCAGAAGCTGTTACCATAAAATGAATTCCAAGTGGATATATATTCCCAAGATAGAATTCGGTATTAAATGCCTTCCGAGGGTGATATTTACATTGATTAAAATCACGTGTGCTTGTGATATATTTTCATTTATTATACCACGTGTAGCAAACTCATGATTCTGCTATCATGGTGGAGATTGGTTTATTTCAAAGTCTAAGAACAGATTCCTGAATTAGACAGGAATATGTACGGGGACTTGCCATAAACTTTTATCTCTCTTGATAGCTCAATCGGTAGAGTCGTCCTGGCATGGTTTCCGGCCCACAGGTGGGGGCTCGAATCTCTACCCGGCCAGAAGCTGTTACCATAAAATGAATTCCAAGTGGATATATATTCCCAAGAGAGAATTCAGTATTAAATGCCTATCGTGGGTAATATTTACATTGATTAAAATCACGTGCGCTTGTGATATATGTTTATTTAAAATACCACGTGTAGTAAACTCACGATTCAGCTATCATGGTGGGGATAGGTTTATTTCAAAGTCTATGAACAGATTCATAAATTCGACAGGAATATGTACGAGGACTTGTCATAAACTTTTATCTCTCTTGTTAGCTCAGTCGGTAGAGTCGTGCTAGCATGGTTTCTGGCACACAGGTGGGGGTTCGAATCTCTAACCGGCCAGAAACTGTTACCATAAAATGGATTCCAAGTGGATATATATTCCCGAGATAGAATTCGGTATTAAATGCCTTTCGAGGGTGATATTTACATTGATTAAAATCACGTGTGCTTGTGATATATGTTCATTTATTATACCACGTGTAGCAAACTCACGATTCTGCTATCATGGTGGAGATGGGTTTATTTCAAAGTCTAAGAACAGATTCCTGAATTAGACAGGAATATGTACGGGGACTTGCCATAAACTTTTATCTCTCTTGATAGCTCAGTCGGTAGAGTCGTGCTAGCATGGTTTCTGGCACACAGGTGGTGGTTCGAATCTCTACCCAGCCAGAAACTGTTACCATAAAATTAATTCCAAGTGGATATATATTCCCGAGATAGAATTCGGTATCAAATGCCTTATGTGTGTGATATTTACATTGATTAAAATCACGTGTGTTTGTGATATATGCTCATTTAAAATATCACGAGTAACTCACGATTCAGCTATCATGGTGGGGATGGGTTTATTTCAAAGTCTATGAACAGATACCTGAATTCGACAGGAATATGTACGAGGACTTGTCATAAACTTTTATATCTCTTGATAGCTCAGTCGGTGGAGTCGTGCTGGCACGGTTTCCGGCCCACAGGTAGGGGTTCGAATCTCTACCCGCCCAGAAGCTGTTACCATAAAATGAATTCCAAGTGAATATAAATTCCCAAGATAGAATTCGTTATTAAATGCCTTTCGAGGGTGATATTTACATTAATTAAAATCACGTGTGCTTGTGATATATGCTTTTTTAAAATACCACATGTAGCAAACTCACGATTCTGCTATCATGGTGGAGATTGGTTTATTTCAAAGTCAATGAACAGATTCCTGAAATCGACAGGAATATGTATGGGGACTTGTCATGAACTTTTTTCTCTCTTGATAGCTCAGTCGGTAGAGTCGTGCTGGCACGGTTTCCGGCCCACAGGTGGGGGTTCGAATCTATACCCGGCCAGAAGCTGTTACCATAAAATGAATTCCAAGTGGATACATATTCCCTAGATTGAAATCGGTATTAAATGCTTTTCGTGGGTAATATTTTCATATATATACATACATATATATATATATATATATATATATATATATATATATATATATATATATATATATATATATATATATATATATATATATATATATAATATATTTACATATATATATATATATATATATATATATATATATATATATATATATATATATATATATATATATATATATATATATATATATATATATATATATATATATATATATATATACTCTCCTTTCCAGTGTGCCGCAATTAACACATTTCCTGTAACACCGTTCCTTTTGGCAGTTGCCATTTTGATGGTTACTTGGGTTTTTTCCTGCATGTTTTTGTAGCTTTTTAGGTAATTTTGCGATCATAGATGCTTCGGCTTCTTCCTCATCGACTAACTTGAGTACCCATTTCTTGTGTGTTGGATAAATCAACGTCTCCACCCTGTTTTTATTTTAGGTGCATGTTGTTTATTGCCTGTGGCTTGTTCGTGGTTGGCGTCGGTGCATATCTAATTAGCTAAGAAATGCTTAGCTATTTAGTTAGTCATATTATTGTTAGAATTGATTTTATTATATTATTTACAATTGTGGTGTGGTTATGGGATATCCCTCCAGTTTACAAGTGTAATCCATGTGTGTATTTTATCAGTCTTGACTTGTGCTAACTCTACCCTGGCTGGCGGTCAGTACTGGTGAATATGTACTTTATCACCTTCCCCATCTTTCACGTAACCTTCCTGGTTTCTTGAGGCTGCCCATCCTTCCATGTAGTTGGTGCATCATAGTAGGGAGCTGCAGTCCTGAAGATTCTTCTGGGAGTTGGAGAGTGTTTTACAGCTGTTCCAGGGCAATTGTCTCCACTTTCCACTTATCTTGTATGTTTGGCCAGATGGCACAGGTCATGGGAACTCTTTCCCTTCGTTTACTTCTTTTCTATGCATTGGAACTCACTACCCATTTCTAATGCTGACAGTTAGACCGCCCTTTGTACCACCTTACCCCTTCTCAGGCTTCCCTTCTTAGTCTTTGGTAGGCTAACAGCTGGTTGTGAGGACTTGCCTTTTATTCCTTTTTTACTGCTGACCCCTTAGAACACCCTTTTTATTCTAATGTGGCAGATAGGCTTTCCTGTCCGGAGTCCTCAAAAGTATCAGAGTCTCCCATGCCCACCTCCCTTGTGCCTGCTGGTGCATCTACCTACTTTGGAACCTTCCCCCCCGCAATCCAATTCCCTGGCAACTGAAGTACCCTTCGTACCTATTTGTGGAAGGAATAGCCTAAAGGCTATCTAGCTTAGCCCTAGTTGGATGAGATTTCTTCCTTCCCTTAGAGATCACTCAGGAGTGGTCTCGCTACCCCTTTTCCTTCCTGGTTAGGCCATACCCTTACTGTCATAGAAACTACAGTTCCTTTTGTCTAGTCTTTTTACCATTCTTACCTAGTACATGCCATGCCTATTTTGGGTTGGAGTGTCCTCTATAAATCATAGAGTAGTGAGGGCAGGTGCGCACCTTCTCCCAGAGTGAGAAGTTTTTTTTTGGGGTGGGAGTAATGCCCTAATTCATGTATGTAGATATGTTGTACATCAAGGTAAATAAACTCTTCAATCATGAGAATTCCACAAAAACCTATAACTCAGCATGTTGTTGAACAAGATTGCATTTTGGCAGCGAAGGGAGTTTAGTTGCATTTGGGTGTTCGTACCTGAGAGAGCGATAGCAGTGTACAAAATTGAGTGTACTTACGAACCTTTTGCAATAAATGAAGAAAACCCATATTCCGACATCTCATTATCTGTCTACAATGGTCATATATATATATATATATATATATATATATATATATATATATATATATATATATATATATATATATATATATATATATATATATATATATATATACATATAAAACCTAGCCACATCATTGGCCATGAAAGAAGACAAATAGTGGCTGAAAAGTGGCAATAAAGTCTTCAAACGACATCATACATTCTAATCGCCTACAATAATAGCTGGTACTTCACAAAAACTTTACCGTCTTGTAATAAATTTTTGTCATAAGCTTAGGGCTGAAATGGAGAATTAACCTTTTGTAATGTTTTTTCTTTGAACTACTTGTTTCAATGATGTATGGGCAATATAAGTAAATGTCATTCTTTTATACGAAAACTTTTTTTCTTTTATTTTCTCTTGACCAACAGATAAGAGAATTCTAAACTAAAAGACATTTATAGGTCTTATCACGAACATG
>NC_090755.1:44099498-44106998 GCF_036898095.1 Palaemon carinicauda | reverse complement strand
TGCTTAGCTTTTTAGTTAGTCATATTATTGTTAGAATTGATTTTATGATATTATTGACAATTGTGGTTTGGTTATGGGATATCCCACCAGTTTACAAGTGTATCCATGTGCGTATTTTATCAGTCTTGACTTGTGCTAACTCTACCCTGGCTGGCGGTCAGTACTGGTGAATATGTACTTTATCACCTTCCCCTTCTTTCACGTAACCTTTCTGGTTTCGTGAGGCTGCCCATCCTTCCATGTAGTTGGTGCATCAGAGTAGGGAGCTGCAGTTCTGAAGATTCTTCTGGGAGTTGGAGAGTGTTTTACAGCTGTTCCAGGGCAATTGTCTCCACTTTCCACTTAGCTTGTATGTTTGGCCAGATGGCACAGGTCGTGGGAACTCTTTCCCTTCGTTTACTTCTTTTCTATGCATTGGAACTCACTACCCATTTCTAATGCTGACAGGTAGACCGCCCTTTGTACCACCTTACCCCTTCTTAGGGTTCTATTTTTAGTTTTTGGTAAGCTAACAGTTGGTTTTAAGGACTTGCCTTTTATTCATTTTTACTGCTGACCCCTTAGAACACCCTTTTTATTTTAATGTGGCAGATATGCTTTCCTGTCCGGAGTCCTCACAAGTATCAGAGTCTCCCATCCCCACCTCTCTTGTGCCTGCTGGTGCATCTACCTGCTGTGGAACCTTTTTCCCCTCCCAATCCAATTCCCTGGCAATTGAAGTACCCTTCGTACCTTATATGGAAGGAATTGCCTAAAGGCTATTTAGCTTAGCCCTAGTTGGATGAGATTTCTTCCTTCCCTTAGAGACCACTCATGGGTGGTCTCGCTGCCCCTTTTCCTTCCTGGTTAGGCCATACCCTTACTGTCATAGGAACTACAGTTCCTTTTGTTTAGTCTTCTTACCCTAGCATTAGTGTTTTTTCCTCACCCGATATGCGGGTTAGGCTTGCCTACAGAGTATTTCCTATGGTCTAACCCTATCCGGCCGGAGAGCTGTTACCTATTGTGGTTCTGCTCTGCTGCCTTCGTAGCCGCTTTATCGTTGACTGCAGCATCTCATACTGGATTATATACCTCTTGCTGCAGAGTCCTGACTCCTTTACATTATCAGTCTATCATGGCAAAATTGTCGCCTTATTTATCTGTTTCCAGTCTAGTCAGCTTAAATTTTTCTAGCATTGGATGTGAGTTGGATATTTGGGCATTCCCTGTGATGCTTTAGATGCAGTCTTAGGCTGGTCATCTACTCTTCCTTCCCTTCTTCCATATTTGATGAACATTATCCTCAGAAGTTGGTCTATTAAAATCCCACATTGTTACCAGGATATTCATTGAATTCTCAATTCTTGGCTTCCTGGCCAGCTTGTACGGCTCTCAGTATCTTACGGGCTGATAATTACTAGGTCTTGGCAGGTTTCCTTATTTTCTGCCTTTCATTCCTGTGTCTTTTTTCCTGATTGTGGACACATCCTTATGGGATCGTCCCCTCTATCCTTGCCGACTGGACAATGCCTCTGACATGTTGTGTCGACATGACTGGGGTGTTGAATAGCTACCGCCTTAGACCCAGCTGCTGCTGTTTTGGGGGCAGTTTTTGCCGGCTTAGGCAGAATGATATGTGATTATGCAACCTTAGGTTGTCTAATAGACCTACTTGGAGGAACTGGTGTTCCTCTGATGTGATCCTTTCCTCAAGGTTTCTACCACACTGTCATTGATAGTTATTTATGGATCTCTGAGGATTTCTGAGCTAAGTGGCTAGAGTTTTCATTGTTTTGTAGCCTTACCAATAATATATTTGGTAGTAATGTTTATCCCAGAAATATTTTGATGCACATCTTTTCTGTATATCTTTTTAAGTATACTTAGTCCCAGAATGAAATTTTCCTGATGATTTGCACTCATTGAAATTTTTCCTTCTTTACAGATTGCTGATGATATGGACTGTTCAACGGTAACCAGTAACCTGTACCAGGTGGGTCAAGTTGCCCTGCGGCCACAAGACTTGCCAGATACATATGGACTTTCATGTTATCAGAGGGTGTCTTGAAATTATCGAAACTACTAACTGCCAGGTTGCAAGGACCTAATGGACACTGGTTTGCACGCTACTGAAGTCACCCAGGATGTGAAAGCGCGGAGTCAGAAGACTATTCGTCACTGGGTTAAGGCTTTAAGAAGAGCTCTCAACAAGGTGCCCCGTATCTACCTTCCATAGAACTTAAGGGCCTCCTCTCTCCCAAGGCCAAAGTGACTACTGTTTTTCGTCACCATTTACCGACAATTCAACTCCGCCAGTACCATTAGATTATAAGGTTGATGAAGTTAGGACACACTACAAGTAATGAGCCCAGACACCAACAACAAGTCGATAACTTTTCCTGTGATGTCAGAGAGGGAGAGGATCATACTAACCACAAAAGCCACTGATGAGTCACGGGATGTACATCAGGTGGGTATGATTCCCAGTACTTCTTCGGCTGATTTTCCCATCCCCTTATCTTAGGCTCCAGCGTCTTCTTCGCCCTTGTTCCTATACTGGATAAACCTTTCTTTCCAGGTCAAATGAAGTTTTTGGCATCCATGAAGGCTTTCATGGAAAATTCACAGACCAAAGATGCTCAAGGGTCCCTAGAGGCGAAAATAGAAGATTTGCAAAAGATACCTACATCTAAGACTCCACCAGCTTTGAGCCTGCCTGAATGCTCCGATTAGAATCCTTCTGAGCATATGGGTTTAAGTGAAGGGTACCTCCACATCAGAGATGATTTGGGTTCTAAGCCAGTCTCTGACTTAGAGTTCGTCCCCTCGATTGACAACTATCCTTAGTGTCACGTAAGGCTTAACTCAGAGGCCTCAATTAGGGAGGATACAATCCCTGAGGAAATCACCATCCTGGGCCACAGTAAGGCTCCGTCTCTTTTGGTTAAGGAGCTAAAAAAGGCCGAATTTACTAATTCCCAACTTCCCGCTCTCGGAAAGGATACTGTCTTTCCCTTCGCCTCTAAAAGTTTAGAGGCTATGACAAAAGCAGTAGTGGAGGGTAGACCATTGCCAGTGGTAGAGGAGTGCAAACCTATCTCCCTGGCCTTTCCGTATGATTCGGACAGTTGGAAAGATGTCCAACACATTTTTAGTGTTGGAAAACTAGATAAGGACATCCAAGGCAAGAAGTTTAAGGAAAAGCTGCCTAGAATTCACGAATCCCTATTGAAGGAAGAACTTGAAGCTGAAGAAAGACTATCTACATCTTTACCCTTCCAATCCTATTTGGAGATGCTAATTAGGAACTATTCCAAATTTGATCTCTTCCCAGTCTTTGCAAAAACTCACCTGGCTACTTTCCATAGAGATCTCCATGGTTTCTTCCTAGCCAGAAGAGCTTGTTGAGAACATGTCCTAGCTGCAGCGACTATCAAGTATAAGCCTAAGAAGCTGATTGACTCCAACATCTGGGAGAAAGCCCTCTTCCCTAAGTAATTGGTTAAGGAATTCATGGACAGAGTGGCTCCAGAAAAATAAGAGCCTTTAACGTAAGTGGGGTATATCCTCTAAAAGGAAATTTACCTCCAGAGAAGGACCTCAACCCAAGGGCAAGAAGCTCAGAAGACACTTTAAAGGAAGGAAATCTTTTCCTGTCATGACAGCTCTGTTGCCGCCATCCCCCAGACTATGCACACGGTTCCCCAGTAATATGTATCATTGTCTCCTGCCTCTAACCCTGTTTCAAAGAGAGCCACTACAACTTTTCAGCCCGTCAGAGGTCAAAGGAAGAGCCTTAGTAGCAAGGGAAGGTCTAGAAGGGGCAGTCAGTTTAGAGGCAGAGGATGTAGAGGCAAAGGGGTACAAGATGCAGGTCCTTCCCGAGAACAATGAGGAGCTACCGGTAGGGGGACGACTTTACCTTTTCAGGGATCGATGGGAGTTCAATCCCTTGGCTCACAGCATAGTCTCAAAGGGCTGGACATGGCGACAGAAACCACCTCAGTTCAGGAGGTTTTTCCGACCAACAACCCCATTCTTCGAGGATTATCTAGAGTCATTCATTGCACAAAATCCATGACCTTTCAATCTTCGAACTCTTCTGGACTTGTCCTCACTAAATAAATTCATTCTGAATGACAGGTTCCAGATGCTGACTATCTCACCAATATGGACCCCACTACCCCAGGTGTCCTACACCATCTCCATAGGCCCTATAGACATCTATTGTCATCTTCCGAAAGGTCTGCGCTTCTCCCCCTACCTTGGCTTCAGACTGGCACGAAAGGCCTACATATTAGGAGCTATGCCCTTCAGGCTCAGTATAGCTCCAAGGTTTTTCACTAAGCTAGTCAAAACCATCATCCAAATTACGGAACAAAGGCCTCCAAGTGATAGGTGATGGTATACCTGGGCGACTGGCTAATATTGGCTGCAATTGAGTTGGAATGTCTTCTGGCAGCTGAAGAAGTCATGTAATTCCTAGTCTCTGGGCTTTCAAATCAATCTCGAAAAGTCCTAGCTGTCTCCACCTCAGGAATTCCAGTGGCTAGGACTTAACTATAATCTAAAGTCACATACTCTCTCTCTACTGCAAAGCATGAGAAAGGAGATCACACAATCTGTCAGGGGGCTACTTCGCTGAAAAGTACTCACCAAGCAACAACAGGAAAGAGTCTTGCGTTCGCCTCAGTTTGGTACCATGATGATCCCAGCCCTAAAAGCAAGACTCAAAGATGATCTTCGCTACAAAAGCCGGTCTTACTACGAAAGCAGCTCAAGCTATAGCCCACTGCCAAGAGTTTATTGACAAACCTTCACTTTCTAACCTTTTGACTTTTGTTTCAACTGCACTTTTCAATGAATATGGTAGTGGTCTTGGGGCAAAAAATCTAGGAGTACTATCTGATTTCAAAACTTAAATAGCTTTTGCACCCTCTAATGTACCAGCTTTATCTTCAAATACATCTTGAAACTATGATAGAATACTATCCATAGACACTGTATTATTGTGTTCATCATGTGTACCGGTAACCTTCAAAATACTAGGGCAATTTAGTTCCAAATACTGTAACAAACCCAAACCTAGTAAAGTTTGTCCTTTACCTTTAACTCTGGTTGATGGCATTCTATCTAACTTTGGATCTTCATACTGTACTTTTACGTTCGTAGGACCTTTTACCTGAATATCAAAACCATTATAACCTTTCAAAACTCTATTTATACCATCTAATAACAAATTATGAATTCGTTTTTGCTGTTTTTCTAGACATAATTGAAACATCATCTGCTCTGTCAACTTGCATTAAAATTGGTTTACCGTTAATGATCCCCTTCACCAATATATGTTTCTTTACAATTCTGTTGATGGGATTAATGTGCAATGCAAAATCACTTTCTGACCTATTCTGATTATCATGAACATTTTCCGCATTATTCTCTTGGCCTGTAGTATCAATTACTGCATTCATTTTCTTTGCTTACTGTTTAGGGAATCTACAAACATTTAAAAAAGGGCCCATTTTTCTACTATTCAGGCATGTCTGTCCCGTAGAAGGGCATTTCCTTGCTTCATATGCCAGATGGTCAGTTTTACCACACCACATTTGCATTTTTCCTATTGCTTCTGTGTATAGGTCTGATTCTGATATTTGTGAGCATTAGAGATCGGCAATTTCATATGACTTGGCTTTAAAATATTCTTTCTCTGATTCTCATTTTCGTTCAACATTGAGCCTCTCTTGCTATTTTTTAGAATTTTCCATTCTATTGTTTGCAAAATTACCTATTATATTTACTTTACCTATTTGATGGTCCTAAATCTCTGCCTATAATCCATACTATCTCTTGTGTTAAATCTTTATCTTGCAGTAATTTTTTTCTTAGTTGTTGTGATGTGCAATGAAAATATTTTTCAACTCAAAAATTTCACATGAAACAGATAAACTCTTAAGTAGAGTGTCGAATACATCTAGACTTTCTTGATCTTTCTGATATACATGTGCTGTGAATTGATACATTTAGAAAAATTTATTGACCTGAGGAGTAAAATATGTGGTACTAGCCTTAATCACAGCTTCACTAGTGTCATAGATAGAATGTAGTGTCCTAAACACTTACATAACCTCTATACTGGATGGTTGTAGTAATAACGCCTTTTTCTTTGCATCTTTCATACTACCTAATGCTTCTTTACATGTATCTATCTATCTATCTATCTATCTATCTATCTCTCTCTCTCTCTCTCTCTCTCTCTCTCTCTCTCTCTCTCTCTCTCTCTCTCTCTCTCTCTCTCTCTCTCTCTATATATATATATATATATATATATATATATATATATATATATATATATATATATATATATATGTATATGTTAAATTCCTCAAACCACTTTGCCATCGTGTTGGAACAGAATTGGGTTCAGCATCAATGCTGAACTTCTCGGGATGGCCCAAGAGCAATTGGTATCCTTTTGCTCGGGAATTCAAACCTCTCCAAGTCCCTCCACCATCTCCACTGCTGTCCCAGGATGTTCAACAGAAGACTGTCTTCGCTTCCTCTTGGATAACGAAACCCCTTCACCACATGATTTTCTCGCCCGAGCAGCTTAAAGAAAGTTCGGAGTTACAATGGAGAGAAGTAACTTCATAGAAGGGTTAAAGTCCAATACCATGAAACAACAATACTTGTCTTCTTGAAAATAAAGTAGTTGTATTCGTGAAAAGTCATCAACCCTCTTTTATTACGAGAGACCTCTGCATTTCTTTTTTATTTCCTTGCATGATCAAGGTCTTTTCTCTACAACTATCGCCCCGTGTAATTGGGCCCTAACTAGACCAATGCTTTATGCTTCTGATATTGAACTCAATAGTGAACTGTTCAATAGATCCCTAAGGCTTGTGCTAAATTGAAGCCTAATGCTTCTAGCAAGACTATTTCATGGTCGTTGGATAAGGTCTTGCACTCCGCCTCCTTGATAAATAGCTCCACTACCTCTCTAAGAGATCTTACTTAAGGGGCTATCTTTTTGCATGCCATGGCTTTTGGTGCTAGAGTCAGCGAGATTGAGGCACTTTCAAGGGATGGTGGCCACTTTGAACTCTTGCAATCAGGTGAGGTAAATCTTTACCCAGATCGTGCCTTATTGGCGAAAAACAGACTTCCTGCGAACGTTGGGTGCCCTGGACAATTTTTCTGCTACAGAAGGGTCCTTCTCTGTGCCCCATAGAATGTCTTAAGGCTTACTTGTTAAAGAGTCGGGCTTTTAAAGGTGGTCAACTTTTAAAGGGGAAAATAAAGGATCTAATCTTTTCTCTTAAGCAACTAAGGTCCTAACTCGCCTATTTCATCAGAAGGGCTGACCCTGATATTATGCCATCGGGTCATGACCCTAGGAAAGCTGACTTTTTCATATTTTTTTTCTTCTAATCTATGTCCTTTGAAGGCTTATAGGCTTACAAATCTTCAAGATTGTTCTTCAAATATTACTTGCGTCAGTTGGAAGAGATCAAACACTTT
>NC_090755.1:44094498-44096998 GCF_036898095.1 Palaemon carinicauda | reverse complement strand
GGAAAGGACGCCACCAAGAGGCAACCACATTTATTCTTGATATATTGTAATTTTAGTGTTTTTATAGTGTTGGTAGTAGCTCTGATTGCATAGCATCCAAAGTTAAGTCCCTTCTGTGTACTGTGTTGTCACTGAGAGTGGAAAAATCCCATTGAAATTGGAAATTTTCCCTAATTACCTTTTCTAGTGCTGAAGATGAGTTGCCAATCTTGAATTAAATCGAAGATCACTTGTAAGAACTGATCAATTCCATCTATGAGTTTTTCCAGTTTAGAATACAAAAGTTTTTGTGGAACAAAGATGGATAAGGGATCCCGTGTTATTCAACTTTGATTCCATGTATGATGATGATATTATAAGAGATGTTCTAGAGGAGTTGCTGACCAATGACAGCATCCAAGTAGAGTTTGAAAAATATTGCTGCTTGATATATTTTGGTGTGCATAACTCAAAACACTTAAGCAGTTAACAGGAACAGCTATGGAGGTACTCCTGCCATTTGTATCTTCATATATATAAGAAGGAAGCTTGGATAGAAGTAATGAAATCCGTATGGCATTTTCTAAGAGAGAACTTCGTTTGAACACCATCACTAATGAGACATAACAATTAAAGAGCCACTAAAAATTTATTAGTGTGCACTACGTAGTGACATTCATATATACTGATATACTCTGTATTCCTTAAATCCTATAAATTGATAAGTCATTTAATATATGTTCATTTATTGTATACAACTAATTATTTCTAAGAAAGGATTGTGTCACTAACCCGTGTTATATATTTGTATTGTATTTATATCAACTTAATTATCTGAGACATGAAGGGAAACGGTCACTGGAAAAGATCAATAACCACTATTCTAAGGAGTTGATGTGCCACTAAGTCTCCGGTGCATAAGTTAATATTGGACCAGCTGATTTTATACTCGTTTTAGAAAAGCTGCATTGTACTTTTCGTAATCTTATTTATTCCAACAAACGCTCCCCATCCTATGCATATATTACTTTCAATTTCGGTCTCAGATCCTAGGGAAACAGTTACTGTCTCTCCTAAGTAAGCATTTTCATTATTAATCTTCACAGGTTCGACCACAGACACTATTGTGTTGTCTGCATCTTCATTATCTTAGTTTTATTTTATATTCATTTTCAGGTTCACATTTCTGCTTTCTCTAATCAAATATTCTCTCATCTTTTGCAATTTCTCTCATGATTCGCTAATGTCATCTGCATATCTTAAGATGTTAAGGAATTCTTTATTGATGTTAATTCCTATATTCTCCAAATCTAAAATCTTTAAAACTTATTTTAGTCTCTTTATGAATATTTATTAGAGATGGGGTGTCATTGTTTAACTCCTTTCTCAATTGTAATTTTCTTACTATCTTTATGGATTTTGCAATGAAAAATTGTTCATTCCTTATCTTTGAAGTGCTTTCATTGTTGCTGAAGTTTGGAAAATATCAAAAGCCTTTTTTTATATTCTGTAAATAGCATACATAGTGGATTGTCACAATTTAATGATTTTTCCATTAGTTGATCAAAAGCATTGATATAGTGAGTTTTTGATTACTTGTTTTTTTAAATCCTGCATAATCTCTTGGTTGTAAAGCGTGCATTATTAATCTTACAGAAAATAACTGGAAACTATGGCAAACAATCAGTTGTTACATTGATTATCAGTATATTTAATTTTCTAAAGTATTTGACATAAATGTGCACAAATTAAACATCTTCAAATGAGTTTCGAATAATGGATAGGCCTAATCAGTTTTACTTTATCTAGGGAGCATCTTAATAAGTCCTACTGTACGTAAGTGCTCGATATTCTTAGTCTTCTGTTACAAATGAACAGTTTCAAAGTAAATTGAGAAACACGAGGAGGGAAGGGAACAACATAAAATCCCATAGTTATATCGAGTGCGATCGGTAGGACTTGGCCACGTCTGCCTTACTACTTAACTAACCACGCACATCCTATGCATGACTTATATTTGAAGCACCTTAGTTAGGGGTGTAAGGACCCCATTGTTCTGTAGGTGGTAGGCCGGATGACTTAAGTTACGGCCACCATTGCAAACCCCGTCTGCCATCCCCTTCTAACTATTTCCACGTGCTCTCAGCACTTTTGCGGTGCCCGTTTGCAAACAGACTCTCACCGATTGGAGGTGGGCGGGGGGGGGGGGGGGGGGGGGGGGCGGTCTAGTCTCCGCGAGGGGCCTCTTCACGTAGACATTTAAATCCCTGACACAATTTACTTATAGGTTGAGAGAAAACCTAACAGGCTAGTACACCTAAGCTAGTTACCGAAAGAGGTCACGCTGCTGGTAGACGAATCTTTTATCCTAAAAATATACGGAATAGTTGCAAATAGTGGTGAATTTTGAGTAACCATTTGAGAATATACTGAAAACTTTTATTGAATCTGAAACGAAGATTCAACGAAAAGACTGATTGAAAAATCATGAAAAGTAGGAGTTGTTATGCTAGAGCAGGAC
>NC_090755.1:44086840-44088998 GCF_036898095.1 Palaemon carinicauda | reverse complement strand
AATCTCATTTGAACACCATCACTAATGAGACATAACAATTAAAGAGCCACTAAAAATTTATTAGTGTGCAATACGTAGTGGCATTCATATATACTGATATACTCTGTATTCCTTAAATCCTATAAATTGATAAGTCATTTATTATATGTTCATTTATTGAATACAACTAATTATTTCTAAGAAAGGATTGTGTCACTAACCCGTGTTATATATTTGTATTGTATTTATATCAACTTAATTATCTGAGATATGAAGGGAAACGGTCACTGGAAAAGGTCAATAACCACTATTCTAAGGAGTTGATGTGCCACCAAGTCTCCGGTGCATAAGTTAATATTGGACCAGCTGATTTTATACTCGTTTTAGAAAAGCTGCATTGTACTTTTCGTAATCTTATTTATTCCAACAAACGCTCCCCATCCTATGCATATATTACTTTCAATTTCGGTCTCAGATCCTAGGGAAACAGTTACTGTCTCTCCTAAGTAAGCATTTTCATGATTAATCTTTACAGGTTCGACCACAGACACTATTTGTTGTCTGCATCTTCATTATCTTAGTTTTATTTATATTCATTTTCAGGTTCACATTTCTGCTTTCTCTAATCAAATATTCTCTCATCTTTTGCAATTTCTCTCATGATTCACTAATGTCATCTGCATATCTTAAGATGTTAAGGAATTCTCTATTGATGTTAATTCCTATATTCTCCAAATCTAAAATCTTTAAAACTTATTTTAGTCTCTTTATGAATAATTTATTAGATATGGGGTGTCATTGTTTAACTCCTTTCTCAATTGTAATTTTCTTACTATCTTTATGAATTTTGCAATGAAAAATTGTTCATTCCTTATCTTTGAAGTGCTTTCATTGTTGCTGAAGTTTGGAAAATATCAAAAGCTTTTTTTCATATTCTGTAAATAGCATACATAGTGGATTGTCACAATTTAATGATTTTTCCATTAGTTGATCAAAAGCATTGATATAGTGAGTTTTTGATTACTTGTTTTTTTTTTTTAAATCCTGCATAATCTCTTGGTTGTAAAGCGTGCATTATTAATCTTACAGAAAATAATTGGAAACTATGGCAAACAATCAGTTGTTACATTGATTATCAGTATATTTAATTTTCTAAAGTATTTGACATAAATGTGCACAAATTAAACATCTTCAAATGAGTTTCGAATAATGGATAGGCCTAATCAGTTTACTTTATCTAGGAGCATCTTAATAAGTCCTACTGTACGTAAGTGCTCGATATTCTTAGTCTTCTGTTACAAATGAACAGTTTCAAAGTAAATTGAGAAACACGAGGAGGGAAGGGAACAACATAAAATCCCATAGTTATATCGTGTGCGATCGGTAGGACTTGGCCACGTCTGCCTTATCACTTAACTAACCACGCACATCCTATGCATGACTTATATTTGAAGCACCTTAGTTAGGGCTGTAAGGACCCCATTGTTCTGTAGGTGGTAGGCCGGATGACTTAAGTTACGGCCACCATGAGGGGCCTCTTCACGTAGATATTTAAATCCCTGACACATTTTACTTATAGGTTGAGAGAAAACCTAACAGGCTAGTACACCTAAGCTAGTTACCGAAAGAGGTCACGCTGCTGGTAGACGAATCTTTGCAAATAGTGGTGAATTTTGAGTAACCATTTGAGAATATACTGAAAACTTTTATTGAATCTGAAACGAAGATTCAACGAAAAGACTGATTGAAAAATCATGAAAAGTAGGAGTTGTTATGCTAGAGCAGGACCCATACAGTGACGGGTTAACGGACCAATCATCAGACGAAAATAAGAGCCACTTCGCCCATGCTCTCACATGAGCCACTTCGGTCCTTCTGTTGCTCAGAAATTATATGCGCTTTTATTCCTCACACTCTCTAAATCTCTTTATCTATCCATTGTTGATATTTATCTCATTACAATCTTTTCTCCTAGTAAAACTAACTTCTGTTAATTTTTTTATGTTGATTATAAGTAAATAATAAACCGATAATTAAAGGAAACTTTAGTACTGACCAAAGGAATTGAAGATATTCATCAGGACGGTTAAGTTCAAGACCATTCTAATCACCTGTTGATTTGTATCTTTCTATAATCTGACTAAACTCTGATTTCTTTAGTAAAACCAAGCTTCACTAT
>NC_090755.1:44074340-44076840 GCF_036898095.1 Palaemon carinicauda | reverse complement strand
TTGATACATTAATGTCTGGATTTTCTTAACGACCTCGGGATCAGAGCCCCAGGCAAAATCACATAAATACAAGAGCTTGGCTCCGGCCGGGAATCGAACCCTGGTCGGCAAGCTTGTATAGACAGTGACTAAGCCACTTGGCCACAAAAAAAGATAAAAGTCAATGACAATTCTTCTGTACTTATACCTGTCGAATTCAGGTATTTTGTACTTAGAATTGAAATAAAACCATCTTCACCATAATAGCTAATTGGTAGTTTGTTACATGGCATTGAATTAATGATAAATTTTGCACATTTTTACATGTTTTTCATATTCAAATAAGCCATATATATTTTTGATACATTAAGGTCTGGATTCTCTTAACGACTTCGGGATCAGAGCAATAGGCGAAATCACACAAAGACAAGAGCTTGGCTCCGGCCGGGAATTGAACCCTGGTCGGCAAGCTTGTATAGACAGTGACTAAGCCACTTGACCACGAAGAAAGATAAAAGTCAGTGACTATTCTTCTGTACTTATACCTGTCGAATTCAGGTATTTTGTACTTTGAATTGAAATCAACCCATCTTCACCATAATAGCTAATTGGTAGTTTGTTACTTGGTATTCAATTAATGATAAATTTTGCACATTTTTACGTGTTTTCCATATTCAAATAAGCCATATATATTTTTGATACATTAATGTCTGGATTCTCTGAACGACCTCGGGATCAGAGCCCCAGGCGAAATCACACAAAGAAAAGAGCTTGGCTCCGGCCGGGAATCGAACCCTGGTCGGCAAGCTTGTATAGACAGTGACTAAGCCACTTGGCCACGAAGAAATATAAAAGTCAATGACAATTATTCTGTAATTATACCTGTCTAATTCAGGTATTTTGTACTTAGAATTGAAATCAACCCATCTTCACCATAATAGCTAATTGGTAGTTTGTTACTTGGCATTCAATTAATGATAAATTTTGCACATTTTTACGTGTTTTTTATATTCAAATAAGCCATATATATTTTTGATACATTAATTTCTGGATTCTCTTAACGACCTCGGGATCAGAGCCCCGGGCGAAACCACACAAAAACAAGAGCTTGGCTCCGGCCGGGAATTGAACCCTGGTCGGCAAGCTTGTATAGACAGTGACTAAGCCACTTGGCCACGAAGAAAGATAAAAGTCAGTGACTATTCTTCTGTACTTATACCTGTCGAATTAAGGTATTTTGTACTTAGAATTGAAATCAACCCATCTTCACCATAATAGCTAATTGGTAGTTTGTTATTTGGTATTCAATTAATGATAAATTTTGCACATTTTTACGTGTTTTCCATATTCAAATAAGCCATTTATATTTTTGATACATTAATGTCTGGATTCTCTTAACGACCTCGGGATCAGAGCCCCAGGCGAAATCACACAAAGAAAAGAGCTTGGCTCCGGCCGGGAATCGAACCCTGGTCGGCAAGCTTGTATAGACAGTGACTAAGCCACTTGGCCACGAAGAAAGATAAAAGTCAATGACAATTATTCTGTAATTATACCTGTCGACTTCAGGTATTTTGTACTTAGAATTGAAATCAACCCATCTTCACCATAAAAGCTAATTGGTAGTTTGTTACTTGGCATTGAATTAATGATAAATTTTGCACATTTTTACGTGTTTTTCATATTCAAATAAGCCATATATATTTTTGATACATTAATGTCTGGATTCTCTTAACGACCTCGGGATCAGAGCCCTTGACGAAATCACACAAAGACAAGAGCTTGGCTCCGGCCGGGTATCGAACCCTGGTCGGCAAGTTTGTAGAGACAGTGTTTAAGCCACTTGGCCACGAAGAAAGATAAAAGTCAATGGCAATTCTTCTGTACTTATACCTGTCAAATTCAGGTATTTTGTACATAGAATTGAAATCAACCCATCTTCACTATAATAGCTGTTTGGTAGTTTGTTACTTGGCATTCAATTAATGATAAATTTTGCACTTTTTTATATGTTTTTCATATTCAAATAAGTCATATATATTTTTGATACATTAATGTCTGGATTCTCCTAACGACCTCGGGATCAGAGCCCCAGGCGTAATCACACAAAGACAAGAGCTTGGCTCTGGCCTGGAATCGAACCCTGGTCGGCAAGCTTGTATAGACATTAATTGAATGCCAAGTAAAAAACTACCAATTAGCTACGATGGTGAAGATGGGCTGATTTCAATTCTAAGTACAAAATACCTGAATTCGACAGGTATAAGTACAGAAGAATTGTCATTGACTTTTATCTTTCATCGTGGCCAAGTGGCTTAGTCACTGTCTATACAAACTTGATGACCAGGGTTCGATTCCCGGCCGGAGCCAAGCTCTTTTCTTTGTGTGATTTCGCCTGGGGCTCTGATCCCGAGGTCGTTAAGAGAATCCTGATATTAATGTATCAAAAATATATATGGCTTATTACCTCCGCCAGGAGGGTATGTTTTCGGTTCGGTTTGTTTGTTTCTCTGTTTGTCTG
>NC_090755.1:44004340-44069340 GCF_036898095.1 Palaemon carinicauda | reverse complement strand
CACCAATCTCCTAACCTAGCAAAAAACATAAAGAAACAATGTCATTTATTCCCAACAGTCTTTCTCACAACAAACAATCAATACACTAACTACCTTTCGCTCGCTGACACAATATCTCTCTCTCTCTCTCTCTCTCTCTCTCTCTCTCTCTCTCTCTCTCTCTCTCTGGATTTGGCAAACAAAAAATGAATAAAAATAAAACAAAAATTAATCGTCCACATTCCTCCACCCTTACTTTGCCAAATCCTTCTACATTTTCACACAACTACTTACAATATTTTTTTCATTACCCTGTCGCAGTCGGGAACGGGACCTCTGCTCCGAGTAACTGGGCCTCCATACACTCTCTCATTCACTTCTTCCTTCTCACAATCGTTCGCTACATTAACACTATTCCTATCAAAATCCCTATCATCTAATATATCATGTACAATCAGATCTACCTCGTTCTCATCTGGCCCTAAAATTACACTCATTTCTGTCAACAATTCATCCATTTCACAAAAACATTGTCAACTTTAGCAAAAGATTCATTCATGCTACTTGTCATTCTCCTATCTCTCACTCTTGTGTTATTCATTCTTTCTTTTACATCATGTAACAAAATGCCACACACACTATAAGTATCATTCATACTCAGCCATGTTTCATCTGTTATAATACATTTATCTTCTACACTCACTCGCACATTTACACCCTTGTCATACTTATTTTATTTCCTACCGATCCTTACCAATTTTTCCTGCCTTTTATCCCCACTAAAAATATGCAAACGCTTCTTTTTCCTATATTCAACTAATACTAATTGTTTATTTTCCAACCCTAACTTTTCATGCATACCAGATTCATACCTACTCATTTCCAGCCAATTATTCATCCCATTCTCACGAACATTGATCCTATTCCTTTCACACACGCAGGGGGATACACCCAGCTGAACCCTCTTACACGCTAGTTTCCCGAACATCCTGGCTGACTTAATCCCTTCTTCCTACATACTCTAGCTACATGCTCATCTATACCACATTCAGTACACTTACCTCACGGCTCCTTGCACATTCTAGCATAATGACCATCCTTACCACAATTACCACAAATCACATTCATACACTTGCTCTGTTCCCAGTCATACCACACTGATAACATTTTACCCCTTTCTCTTTCTTGCGCTTGCTAATTCTATGCCCTACCTCACCACATCCAAAACAAGCACATAGAGCCCATCTACATTCATTCTTCTTATGAACTACTTTCCCACACCTATAACAGTTCTCTCTACGGACACAACTACCTGACCTACCTCGCTGCGCACTAGCACTCCTATCTCTCCAAACCTGATTCACTTGCCTAATCCCTTAATTTGCCCTTACAGGTATTCCCACATTACTCGCCCTAAAACTCCTTTCTACTACCTGATCAGCTATCCTCATTGGCCCCCTCAAAATTGCATCCTTATAACTATCAAATTCCATTACACTTTGTTCCATTCCAGTTCTTACACTCACAGATTTACTTTCTTTCATGCACCTATCTAACTCATAATCCTCAACTATCTCTAGTATATCACCCCATGTCAATCTCTCTTGCGTCCACCGCATTTTCTCCTTCCGTTTCAAATGAATAAATTCACACACTTCTCAGGTACTGTGGCCAAGAACTTCTTCATTAACTCCTTATTCTCATTTATACCTTCATCCCCATACTTCTTCCTAGCTAACGTTTCCAACCTACATACATACATGGATATCGCTTCCCCTACATTCATCCGTGCCTCATCAAAATCATTCTTATGCTTATACCTAACACTTCTTTTCATACGCTTTACCTGTTCAATTATCATACCTTTCACACTATTATATTCAACATCCCCCACACTCATTATCTCACCATACATCGTCAACAAATACCCAGTCAAATATTCTCCTAACTCCTTAGCCCAAACTCTCTTACTATCACCATATTTATCCTGACAATATCTCTCATGCTCCTTGAAAAACTCGTATACATCACTACTACTATGCTCATTGAACCTTTCACGCCGAGGTACCTCTCTCATAAACACAGTCTTACACACATCATGTTCATTCTCACTGCTATCATCACTGCTACCTTCCTTCTTGTTTCCTACTCCTTCGCTAGAATATAAAGAATCTAATTCAATACGCATACTCCTATCCTTGATCATACTCTTCCTAGCCCTTTTCTTACTCACCACTTTCACCCATTCACAATCATCCTTGCTCTCATCCTAACACTCTTTCTTCTCTTTCTTCACATCACTTTTACCTTTTTTCTCATTCTTCCTATCACATTTCTGTTCATCCTTACTATACTTAATTCCCATATCTTCAATTTCACTATCACTATTACTATTACTATCACTATCACTTCCTTTCCCATTATCACTTACCTTAGCCTTCTCTTCCACTATCACCCTATTACCCGAAGTAGGAGCCACTCCGACTGCAACTTCACCCATGAACGTTTTCATCATCCCCATTACTTTCCCCATCATAGCTTTCATTCTTTTCTCCATTCGTTTTTCATTCTATCGCATCCTCATCTCAACACCCTATTTTACTCTCTCTACAGTTCTCTTAATTTCCCTCAATTTCCTATGCATCTCCTAATTCTCACAGTTCAATCTCTCATTCTCTACTAGCAACCTCTCTTTCTCAACTATCAACTTCTGCTCCCGTTCTTTAACCAACCGCAACTCCTCCCTCAGTAACTTGTTCTGCTCTTCCATTGTTATTTCTTCAGCCTTAAATCTAATTTCTAATCCTATCAGTCCTTTGTCCAAGATTCCAGCTTCCTATCCCACCTCGGCAGTCCCTGTTCGGGCGCCAAAATAATGTGGCGGGATATTGCAAGGACAACCCTCCCACCCTTGAATCACTCTAACTGACAATAGTCTCCTCAACACAAACTTTCCCCTTACGTTATCAGCAGCTGGACTTTTGGACAAAAAGGACATAAAAACAATCCATAACCTTAATACTGTATTCCTTCAAACTAAAATACTTAACACAAAAACCCATCAACAATCAAATAAACCCCTCAAAAATCAATAAAGCTTAAAACTAAACACTAACAAAACTTAAACTCAGATTCACCATAACCCTAACTTCAAAATACAAAAACATATATATTGAGTGTGTTCACTAACACTCCGCAAGATAAGTCATAAAATAAAAAAACACTCAAGTAATCATACACTAATCAAACTGTCTTTATTGGCACAACATCACTATATGAAACCAGAAGACTATCTTAATTTGCCATAACGGCCTTAACTCATCAGGGTCATGGGTGCCATCGTCATCATCATCATCATCATAATTATCATCATCATACGAAATCTTAATTGTAAAAAAAAGGCCAGGTCATCAACGGTTGGTCAATCCACTAGAGCAGTCTAAACTCAATCAAGTTTCTTCAACAAGCCATGTCATCAACAATCAATTTCCCATTCAAGTGAACTCTCTCCAAAGGAGGAAACACGGCTGTCAAAATAAACAAAACATTTCCACGCTGGTAATAAAGAATAATAATAATAGTCCAGCATTCACACCTGCCTCTAGCTGCAGTCAAATAAAGAATAATCATTCGCCCAAGACATGCACCAATCTCCTAACCTAGCTAAAAACATAAACAAACAATGTCATTTATACCAATAGTCATTTTAACAACAAACAATCAATACACTAACTACCTTTCGCTCGCTGACACAATCTCTCTCTCTCTCTCTCTCTCTCTCTCTCTCTCTCTCTCTCTCTCTCTCTCTCTCTCTCTCTCTCTCTCTGGATTTGGCTAACAAAAATGAATAAAAACAAAACAAAAATTAATCCTCCACAAGTATTACCTGCTGAAGAATAACATGCCACTGGTCAATTCTCATTGCTGTGTACGCTTGTTACAGCTACTGAATACCCCTATATCATAATAAATTACTAATTGAAGAATAAACATTGTATATTATCAAGAAAAAACTATAACACTAAAATTATTTTGGATTTTAGATTGCATACCATCATTAGAATTTTTCAGAGCACTGCAGCTAATGGAAAAATTGTTAATTGTTACCACGGTGGCAAATCCTTGAAGAATGAGGTTAACTCCACATCCAAAGTGTGCACTGAAACATGCAAATATGTGAACCTACCAAGTGATGTTATAAAGTTTTTTGTAAAAATGCAAAAGTCATTTCAGATTTTATTTCACTTCACCATTATACATAATTTATTTTTTACTTTTCTCGGCGAGTTCGATAAGTTCCTGTTTAAAACTTGCAACCGAAAATACAGTCTAATAGAGGAGAGGAATAATAGAACAAGTGTACAGACAGAAAACTGAATAAAAAAATTTACGTGTAATAAAGGTGAGAAAAGGAGTGAATAAACTAATGAGACTGAGCTTGGAATATAATTTAGGGAAATGAAAATCACTATAAAAAAACAATATATCTGAAGCTATTTAAATGGAAAACCTGAAGATTTTCAAATAAGAGGTTGAAAACTTTGAGATAATTAGTAGTGGAAATTTGAGGAAATTATAAAGGAACTGCAACGGAAAGGGGATTACAATGCCTGCAAATTACGCTGACACACACACACACACACACACACACACACACATATATATATATATATATATATATATATATATATATATATATATATATATATATATATATATATATATATATATATATATATATATATATATATATATATTGTGACTAGCCGAGAGAGGGTTGTGAACTCAAAGGCAGGAAGCAATCAACTGAGTTATATTGTTATAGAACACTCTCCTTTATATACAAAACCTCACGGCAACAGGACATAACAAGTTAACAAGACAGACAATGTTACAGAGGAAAAAGCAGACATGAATTTTCATGTTCGTTTAGTGCGAGGGAAGAGCGAAGATACAAGCATAATATATGCAAAAGGAATTATGTACAATTGTGTGACACACGGTTGGTACATGGCTCCCCCCCTAAAAATGACATACTGTATACGTTAAATAGGGCGCCCTGATCTGGAAAGGAGAACTGTAGGCGGGTCATCTGGCAGAAGATAAGCAGGTATTAGACGATCAATGAAGACCCAGTCTTCTTTGCCCCGAATGTTTAGTAGGAATGCTTTCGGACTGCGTCGGATCACAAGGAAAGGGCCTGTGAAAGGGGGCGTTAGTGGTGGCTTGCTAGTGTCGTTGCGCAGGAAGACGTGCGTTGCAGAGTGCAAATTCGTTGGTATGTGATGCTTCACTGGGGGCTTGTAAGTCTGGCGGCACGAAGTAAATTTTCCCACGACGTGACGTATGCGCTGGAGATCGTCGGAGGAGGTTGTAGAAGCAAAAAATTCCGCAAGGACGACCAACGGGTCGCCATACACCATTTTAGCTGCCGAGACGTCGAAGGCATCTTTAGGAGGGGTCCTTAGTCCCAGGAGGACCCAGGGAAGCTGAGTAAACCAGTTGCAATCCTTGCAGCGGGACATCAAAGCTGCTTTGAGGGTGCGATGAAAACGTTCAACCATTCCATTGGCAGCGGGGTTGTAGGCCGTTGTCTGATGTAGGGTGATGCCCAAGAGATTCGCTAATGACGTCCACAATTGAGAGGTGAAAGTGGTTCCCCTGTCAGAAGTAATATGCTCAGGGATACCGAATCTTGAAATCCATCCAGAGAGTAAGGCAGATGTACATGAGGCGGACGTTGCAGTTTCCATGGGAATGGCTTCAGGCCAACGAGTGGAGCGGTCGATGACGGTAAACAGGTAACGATGTCCTTGTGATGTGGGTAGGGGGCCTACAACGTCTACGTGAATGTGTGCGAAATGACGGTGAGGTTGAGGAAAGGTGCCCACTCCTGAATCAGTGTGTCGATGTACTTTGAAAGTTTGGCAAGAAGTACAGGCGCGGACCCAATCCTTAGCATCCTTAGAAATGCCGTGCCAAATGAACTTTGCCTTCAGCAGCTGTGCAGTAGAACGGCACGAGGGATGTGAAAGGCCGTGAATGAAATCAAACACCTGTCGGCGCATGGGAGCAGGAATCCAAGGTCGCGGTCTACCAGTACTGACGTCACAGAGGAGGGTGGTGTTGGAGTCTTCGAGGGGAAAATCTTCCCAACGGAGGGACGTGCAGGATGTCCTACAAGCGTGTTACTCTGGATCCTGTCGTTGGGCTTCAGCCAGGGCGTTGTAATCCAATCCCAGTTGAACGGCAGCCAACGTGTTTCTTGACAGGGCATCGGCAACGGGATTCATTTTCCCAGGGACGTATTGGAGGGTGCAATTGTACTCAGCCACGGCGGAGAGATGTCGGCGTTGACGGGCGGACCAGGCGTCAGACTCTCGAGTGAAGGCGTGTACCAGAGGCATGTGGTCTGTGCGAATGACGAAGGGCGTACCTTCTAAGAAATGGCGAAAGTGACGGAAAGCCAAGTGCACCGCTAGCAATTCTCGATCGAAGGTAGAATAACCCGATTCTGCCTTGGACAGTTTTCTGCTGAAGAAGGCCAATGGGCGGGGCGAGCCTTTGACCACCTGCTCGAGCACTGCACCAATAGCGACGTCGCTGGCATCGGTGGAGAAAAAGAGAGGGGCGTGTGGGATAGGAAAAGTGAGAGCCGCAGCAGTTGATAGGGCCTTCTTTGCATTGCAGAAGGCTGCTTCTTGAAAGGGACCCAAACTTCAGGTCCTTTGGCTTGCCCTTGAGGGAGGCGTAGAGGGGAGCAAGAGTGGCGGCAATGGCTGGCAGAAAACGGTGATTATAGTTGATCATGCCCAAGAATTCCTGCAGAGCTTTGACGGTCGAGGGCGCGGGGAAATTCTGAACGGCTGCTACCTTCTCAGGGAGGGGATGGACTCCTTCAGGAGTGATACGGTGCCCTAAGAACGACACTTCGTTGGCGCCAAAGGTACACTTGTCGTACCGGACTACAAGGCCGTTTTGTTGCAGGCGGTCGAGCACGATGCGCAGGTGACGGAGGAGTTCCTCTTTTGAGGAGGAGAACACAAGTATGTCGTCCACATAACATACACAGAAAGGGAGGTCCCCTAAAATGCCATCCATGAGACGTTGAAACGTTGCCCAAGCATTACGAAGGCCAAAACAGGAGTAATTGAAGGTGTATGTGCCAAACGGAGTGGTGATGGCGGTCTTGGGGATGTCTTCTGGGTTCATAGGCACCTGATAATACCCCTTCAGGAGGTCGAGCGTAGAGAAAACCTTCGCTTTGTGCAGGTAGGAGGTCACATCGGCAATGTTTGGGAGGGGGTAGTGATCCGGTTCTGTTTGCATGTTCAGGCGCCTGTAATCCCCGCACGGATGGAGGGAGACGTCTTTCTTCAGAACGATATGTGAGGGTGACGACCATGGGCTGGAGGCCTTTTGGCAAAGGCCCATTCTCTCCATTTCGGCGAACCTCTGTTTGGCGGCTGCCAATCGTTCCGGTGCCAGACGTCTGAATTTTGCGAAGACTTGGGGTTCCGTCGTCTTGATATGGTGTTAATACCGTGCTTGGCAGGAACCGTGGGCGTTTGGCGAAGTTCTTGACGGAAAACTTCCGGGTACGACGTGAGGAGGTGGACGTAGGCATCCGTGGGTGCGCTGATGCGGACAGTGAGGTTAGAGGGGGCGGGTTGAAGAGGTGTCGACAAGTACGAGTCTGCGTTGACCAATCGTCGGTGGGCGACATCGACCAGAAGGTGGAAATGAGAGAGAAAATCCGCACCGAGGATCGGCATTGTGACGTCATCCAATTGAATTTACCGTTTCCGAACGATAATGTGAGGTTCTCGTAACCGTAGGTGGGTATCGCAGATCCGTTGGCAGCTACCAAGCGGACGTCGGCAGATGTAGACAGACTACGTCGTGCCTTGAAGAGTTTCCTTGGCAAAAGAGAACGACAAGCACCCGTGTCTACTAAAAATCGCACACCCGTTCCTGCATCCTGTAAAAAGAAAAGATTAGAAAAATGGGAGGCCACCGCCACAAGTGATGGCCTACTTACACGTTTTTTGGCCACTGACAATCCTTGGCACATTTCTTCGCGGTTGCCCCGAATCTAATGTGGTAGTAGCAAAACTGCGGCGGATGGGAGGTAGTAAGTGGCTGTAGAAGTCGTTCGTTGGTGCGCGAGCGATTGGTGGGTGGTGAGCGGCTTTGTAGCCGCTTCGGCACGTCACGGGGTAGGCGTGTATGTCCTATGGCATTCATGTCAGCTTCCGTTGACATTACATATGCATCCTCGTCGTCAGGGGTGGAGGCGTTGATGGAGGTCTTGAAGTGGCTGTCCATAAGGGCGTTGGCTTTTGTCATCAAGTCCTTTATGGGTAAACTATTGACATTGGGTATGGCAGCGCGTACAGGTTCGGGTAAACAGCGTATACAAAGGGCACGAAGTAGGTTCACCTCACGAGGAGAGCCGTCTGCGGCAAGTTGAAGGCGAGCGATACTGGTCATTTCCCTGAGGGAAGGCGAAGCCCTTTGGTCCCCCAACGGTTGTTGCGAGAGCTGAAAAAGCTTTGCTATACGGGTGGTTGGCGACGGCGAGTACTGCTGCAGAAGGTATGTTTTGAGGGCGTCATACGCTATTGGGGTGTCTCCTTGTTCACAAAGCCAGTCGGATATTTCTGGGAAGGTGTCCTCGGGTATCGCCGCGAGAACATAATCCACTTTGGTGGTTGAGCGAGTCACGCCCCTGATACGAAAGTGGACTTCAGCGCGTTGAAACCAAGCAAACGCTTCTCCGCTGGCGAACGGTGAAAGTTTCAATGGGGCGGCCGCAGCGCCAACTGCTCTAGTAGAGTCCGTCTCTGTCATAGTACCAACAATGGAGGGGCGAGGGAGGTGGGGTTGGAAGGCAGTGGGAGCGAGTCAACTTCCGGGGTCACCAATGTGACGGGCCGAGAGAGGGTTTTGAACTCAAAGGCAGGAAGCAATCAACTGAGTTATATTGTTATAGAACACTCTCCTTTATATACAAAACCTCAAGGCAACATGACATAACAAGTTAACAAGACAGACAATGTTACAGAGGAAACAGCAGACATGAATTTTCATGTTCGTTTAGTGCGAGGGAAGAGCGAAGATACAAGCATAATATATGCAAAAGGAATTATGTACAATTGTGTGACACACGGTTGGTACAATATATATATATATATATATATATATATATATATATATATATATATATATATATATATATATATATATATATATATATATATATATATATCACATCCTTTCACGTGTGTTTTTCTGCACACTACACAATGGGACGGCATAATTATTTTAGTTACGCATAAATATTATAAAAGAAAAGGGACACACGTTCTTGACCTCAGCCGCACCTGGACTGAGGTCGGAATTTCAACGAACCCTCGGCCAGGTACTTCCAGTGACGTCGCTGCACAAAAGACCTCATTACTGGTTAGCTGTTAAGTTGACCTTGCACTCTCTGGATCTTGTATGGCGCAAACCGTAATATCCACGGAAGACGACGACGGATATGAGATAGGGGCTGTTAGCAAAATGAATAATTCGTCGATCCTTCGGAGCTTGGTAGAGAAATTAACTCATTTGAGCCAGGAGCAGCAGGAGGAATTAAGGTGAATGATTAAAAGTTTCCCAAAACGAACCAACTTGATGAAGCATAAGATACACCTTCAAACAACAGAAAGACCATTCAAACAATACGCTTATCACCTGTCATCATATCACTGTGAAGTCATGAGAAAAGAAGTGGCCTATTTATTACAAAATCATCAAAATGGAATAGCGGAACAAAGTTCTAGCCCTTAGAGTTCTCCATGCTGGCTCGTGAAAAAAAAGACGGATCATTCACGACATGTACGGACTACCGAAAATTGAATTCGACCAGTTTGGGCGATATTTATCCATTGCCGCTCAGAGACCAACTATTCGACAACATCGTACAAGTGAGGTTCATCTCCAAGATAGACTTGTTAAAAGGCCATTTCGAAACTCCTTTGGACGACAACTCGAAATTGTTATCAGCTTTTAAACTCGTTTGGGTTATATCAATACACCTATGTGCCATTTGGTCTAATGAGCGCCAACGTTATTTTTCAATCGACCTGGGAAGAACATCTCAGAATTCTGAAGAAGGTATTTCAGAAGCAACGAGGAGCACATCGGATGATTACCAGGAGAAAAGCAAATTTGACAAGGTAAAAGTTCGACACAAATCGCCCAGGTAGCCGCTAACGTAGAAGGAATAAGGAAAGCCTCACTCCCCATAAAGAGGAACCAATTACAACGATTTTTTGTGATGGCAAGGTTGTAACGATTTTTTGGCCAAAATTTTCGCTATAGTTGCTCCCTTGATGGAATTGACTGGCCCCCCCAAAATAAGTATGGGCCAATGAGTGCCAGGAATCCTTTGACAAGATAAAAGCCATATTAACTTCGAAACCAATACTGCAAGCACCGGATTTCAACAAAAAACTCCTGCTCCAAGTGAATATATCGGACAATGCGATGGGAGCTCTACTATATTGAAGAAGGCAAAGAAGGAATTCTTCACTCCGGCTGCTTTATGTCATCGAAGGTGAAGAAACATCAACGAGTTTACTGGACATTTGAAAAGGAACTAATAGCGCTAATCACAGCGATACGAACATACGATGTGTATGTGAACAGACCACAGAATGAAAAAATTACAGTTTTCTTATATCAAAATCTTTCAACTTTTGGTAATAACATGACGAATAATAATCAAAGGTTAACTATATGGTCATCATGTTTGCAACCAAATTGTATTAATGTTAAGCATATGTATTAATGTTAAGCATATGTCAAAAAAAAATAACGAGATTGCAGATTATTTATCACGGGCTGAATCGGTGGATTCAGGCCGGGAATAAATAATCGTTTTAGGGGGAACTATCTTACGATGCTTGTCTGTCATAGAGTAAATATATTATTTATGTATTCCATGTGTGTATTTAAGGAAATGTATAGCCAGCGCGTTAGGTGAGTTGTATGTGAATTATATAAGACTTTCGTCATTCATTTAATTGTATTATTCATTCAAATCAATATATGTAAATATATGTTGATTTTACGAATTAACTTTTTTATTTCACATATTTTGCTACGAAGTCTTATGTCTATACTCTCTGTTAGGTATGCTGTACGAATCACACGAGGTATGAAGACGATAGATTACGCAATTTTAATATTTGCCACGTGGTTAGAAAGTATATGAAATTTCTGGAAATAGATTTTATCTTTTGTTTTATTGTTCGAGGAGTAAGTGGGCAGAATTAGTGGAGAGAGAGAGAGAGAGAGAGAGAGAGAGAGAGAGAGAGAGAGAGAGAGAGAGAGTGTGTGTGTGTGTGTGTGTGTTGCCTCGCTATATGTTTTGGAACTCTTCTACTATTTGATAAGTTGACAACTTTGATGCCGTATGCACGGCCACCACGCTACCAGAATGATCTACTAGAATAATCTAGGAGTAGTAAGTCAATATATATATATATATATATATATATATATATATATATATATATATATATATATATATATATATATATATATATATATATATATATATATATATATATATATATATATATATATATATATATATATATATATATATATATATATATATATATATATATATATATATATATATATATATATATATATATATATATATATATATATATATATGTGTGTGTGTGTGTGTGTGTGTGTGTGTGTGTGTGTGTGTGTGTGTGTACTGTATATGATAAATTTTGCACATTTAAAAGTATTTTTCATATTCAAATAAGCCATATATAAATTTTTGATACATTATTGTCTGGATTCTCTTAACGACCTCGGGATCAGAGCCCTAGGCGAAATCACACTAAGACAAGAGCTTGTGACTTGCTGGGAATCGAACCCTGGTCCGGCAAGCTTGCATAGACAGTGACTAAACAACTTGGCCACGAAGAAAGATAAAAGTCATAGATAATTGTTCTGTACTTATACATGTCGATTTCAGGTATTTTGTACCTAAAATTTACATCAAACCATCTTCACTATCGTAGCTAATTGGTAGTTTGTGACTTGGAATTCGATTAATGATAAATTTTGCCCATTTAGAGGTTTTTTTTTTTATATTCAAATAAGCCATATATATATTTTTGATATACTAATATCTGGATTCTCTTAACGACCTCGGGATCAGAGCCCCAGGCGAAATTACACAAAGACAAGAGCTTGTGACCGGCCGGGAATCGAACCCTGGTCCGGCAAGCTTGTATAGACAGTGACTAAACCACTTGGCCATGGAGAAAGATAAAAGTCAATGACAATTCTTCTCTACTTATACCTGTCGAATTCAGGTATTTTGTGATTAAAATTTAAATCAACCCATCTTAACCATCGTAGCTAATTGGTAGTTTGTTAGTTGACATTTGAATAATGATAATTTTTGCACATTTAGACGTGTTTTTCATATTCAAATAAGACATATATATATTTTTGATGCATTAATGTCTGGATTCCCTTAACGACCTTAGGATCAGAGCCCTAGGCAAAATCACACAAAGACAAGAGCTTGTGACCAGCCGGGAATCGAACCCTGGTCTGGCAAGATTGTATAGACAGTGACTAAACCACTTGGCCATGAAGAAACATAAAAGTCATTGATAATTCTTCTTTACTTATACCTGTCGAATTCCGGTATTTTGTACTTAGAATTGAAATCAAACTATCTTCACCATCGTAGCTAATTGGTAGTTTGTTACTTGGCATTCTATTAATGATGAGTTTTGCACATTTAGACGTGTTTTTCATATTCAAATAAGCCATATATTTATTTTTGATACATTAATGTCTGGATTTTCTTAACGACCTCGGGATCAGAGCCCTTGACGAAATCACACAAAGACAAGAGCTTGTGACAGGCCGGGAATCAAACCCTGGTCCGGCAAGCTTGTATAGACATTGAAAAAACCACTTGGCCACGAAGAAAGATAAAAGTCAATGACAATTCTTCTGTACTTATACCTGTCAAATTCAGGTATTTTGTACTTAGAATTGAAATCAACCCATCTTAACCATCGTAGCCAATTGGTAGTTTGTTACTTGGCATTTCATATTCGAATAAGTTATGTGTAATGTATACATTAATAAACCCATAACCCAAGGGGTCATTGGCGTGTTGGGAGTGTGACAACAGCCATAACTGGATGTGAAACTAGATCATGCTAAAGCAATGCTTAAAAAGCATTGCATGAGTAAATATTTATGCATGTCTTGTAAACATGTCACAACACCTCCCGTGGGAAGCAGTTGACCTATTGAGCCCTACCGGAATCACCTGACTTCCGGCCATAAGGCTACGTGATCATTTCACTTTGTATTTATGTAAAACGATGATATAGCTAGTGTTACGTTATCGACGCGAGCTTATTGTAAACCAGTTCTATTCATCTTATAATACTGAATGGTCATTCAACCAAACCATCCATACTCCAGAGATGGAGCTATCAATAAATTGTTTAAAGTTAACCTAAACTTTGGACTTATTAAAAGAAGAACCCAACAAGTCTAATATTCTATATCACATTGAAGAGATATAAGAATGGAACCACAATGTGTACGTACAACATTCGTACACTAACAATTGGTGGCACCGATTACAACTGTAATATTGAGCGGTTATAACTGTAACAATCAGCAGTTTTACGACAGTAATAAATATACAATTACAACGAAGTATCTACGCCTACCGAAGTAATGAACTCATCGAATATCAGCTATAAATCAGATATAAACTGAGGAACCTGGATCTTCATTCAACAAGCATCAGAAAACATCCTAAGAACACGAAGAAATGTCCTTCATCGAGATGAATTCTAGTATCTATATCAAAGTTTAGTGAACGACTTTAAAAACAAACATTCAAGAATCACATCAGGAAGTGAAACATTCATCATATAAACAACGCACGACGAGAAGCCAAGTCGAAGGTTATCACTCCAGCTATACTCTTCCTGCAAACAAGAGAGAGAGAGAGAGAGAGAGAGAGAGAGAGAGAGAGAGAGAGAGAGAGAGAGAGAGAGAGAGAGAGGATGTGACGTCATCAGATCAAACAATCTTCATGCATATATACTAAGCTAAGTACATCCTTTATTCATTCAGGTTTTTTCAGTGAAGTGTTTGATGTCACGAGTAGATCGTCCATTATTGCTGGGGTGAGTTATCATACATACATACATATACCAAGCACTTCCCCTAATTTTGGGGGATAGCTAACATCAACAAATGAAACAAAACAAAAAGGGGACCTCTACTTTCTACGTTCCTCCCAGCCTGACAAGGGACTCAACCGAGTTCAGCTGGTACTGCTAGGGTGCCACAGCCCACCCTACCCCGTTATCCACCACAGATGAAGCTTCATAATGCTGAATCCCCTACTTCTGCTACCTCCGAGGTCATCTAAGACACCGGAGGAAGCAGCAGGGCCTACCAGAACTGCGTCATGATCGCTCGCCATTCATTCCTATTTCTAGCATGCTCTCTTGCCTCTCTCACATCTATCCTCCTATCACCCAGAGCTTTATTCACCCCATCCATCCACCCAAATCTTGGACTTCCACTTGTACTTCTCCCATCAACTCCTGCATCCATCAACTTCTTTAGACGACAGCCATTTTCCATTCTCTCAACATGGCCAAACCACCTCAACACATTCATATCCACTCTAGCTGCAAACTCATCTCTTACGCCCGTTCTCACCTTCACCACTTCGTTCCTAACCCTATCTACTTGAGATACACCGACTATACTCCTTTGACACTTCATCTCAAACACATTCAATTTCTGTCTCCATCATTTTCATTCCCCACAACTCCGATCCATACATCACAGTTGGTACAATCACTTTCTCATATAGAACTCTCTTTACATTCATGCCCAACCCTCTAATTTTTACTACTCCCTTAACTGCCCCCAACACTTTGCAACCTTCATTCACTCTCTGACGTACATCTGCTTCCACTCCACCATTTGCTGCAACAACAGACCCCAAGTACTTAAACTGATCCACCTCCTCAAGTAACTCTCCATTCAACATGACATTCAACCTTGCACCACCTTCCCTTCTCTTACCCACAATAACTCTCAACTTCCGTCTCTCACACACCCTTCCAAATTCTGTCACTAGTCGGTCAAGCTTCTCTTCTGTGTCTGCAATCAGTACAGTATCATCTGCAAACAACAAATGATTTACCTCCCATTCATGGTCATTCTCGTCTACCAGTTTTAATCCTCATCCAAGCACTCGAGCATTCACCTCTCTCACCACTCCATCAACATACAAGTTAAACAAGTTATATGTGATCTTAATCTTCCTTGATTAAAGGAATCTATATTCAACTACGAATTCTCGTCTGCTGATTTTTTTTTCTCTTTGTGCTAATTATGTTTACTTTTTACTTTCAGAAGTTCTCGGGAAATATCTTTATCACATTAACTGTCTTAATATCATCATTTTGGGGACTTTGTTATAATCTCCAACACATCTTTACTGTACAGTGCATATGCGTTTAAGAAAATAGTTAAAGTTAACATGTCGGCACCTGTGACTCCCGGACCCAGTAACCCCACTCCCATGGTTTCTCTAGTAAGTGCAAGATCAGCTATTGTTTCTTTTCAAGGTCGGGTCAATGGGTTCCTGCCTCAGAACGTCGAGTCATGGATCTCGTCAGTAGATGCCCATTCAAACGCAAAACCCATCACAGACCCATTTGTACAATTACAAGAAGCTAAAAATTTCATAGAATTTGTTAAAGGAGATGGAAGCGCGTATATTAGAGGATTCTCTTTCCAAGAGGCAGTTACATGTGACGATTTCAAAGTTAGGCTACGTGCAATACATGGCGGTGAAGAGGCTTTAGACGTAGTTTTGGCGTTAAGAAACACTTAATCAAGCCCCTATGAATCAGCTTAATGTTATAGAACGGGCGGGACTCATTGCCGACCGGCTGAATGAATATCAAGATATTTTACGTGATTCTACATGGGTTACAGGATATAACATCGCCGTGAAAGATTTCTCACGGCTAATGTTTTCAACTTGCATGACAGTTATGTTACCTGAAGTTTTAGTGCAGTGTTTTGATAAAAAGCAAACGCCCGAAGGTATGGAACTAGATGTGTATAAACAGATAAAAAGACACATGTCTAAGTGTACTGACCATGATCCCTTTCTTACTCAGGTTTTTGTAAAAAATTAAACTAAGCCACAACAAGTAAACTTAGTTAATAATAATCAAGCTGCAGGGATGACTTGTTATCATTGCAAACGTCAAGGTCACATGATTGCAGACTGTAGGATGCGATTTCGTTCAATTCATAACAGTTCAACTCATTCATATAATCGATGCATCTCGTAATCAACAGCAGAATCCTAGAAATATGCAAACAGTTCCCTATGGAAATAAGAAAAAGAATCCTCAGTTTGATAAGAAGAAACAAACGAACGGCAATGCTGTTCAAAATAAAAAACAAACAAGTAGTGCTTCAAGTAACTCTGTTCCTGGACTATCTAGCCAGAAATCGCAAGGTCAGACAAATTTTCAGAATGTGCAAAGCAAAGCAAATTCCATGTAGTTAACTCCATTCCCCAATGTTGGGTCATTCATATCAACAATTTTTGTATCAAATAATCCATTTAATAATTTACCAGATCATTGTGAGGCAATAAATTTTCTTATGAAACAAACGGCCTAATTCAATAAATCAGTGCAGGTTCCCGTAGAATTGCAACAAATTCACGCAATAATAAGCTAAAATGAGTTACGGCAAACATTATATGCTGTAAATTTAGAGCACTGATCCTTCACATTATTTTTTGATTCTGGTAGTCCACGTAATATCATGGATTTGAGGACTCATCACTTGTTATTTTTGAACTTCCCTATAGAGAAGTTCGGAGTAAGGCTCTCGGGTATAGGAAATAATGAATTAAATGTAATAGGAGTTACTCATGTTCAGTACAAGGTCGGTAAGCGCACTTTTGCTGATACCTTTATCGTTGTACAAAACATTGATATATATCCAGCTGTAATTATAGGATACCAGTCTATTTGCAATCAAAACATTACCTTAGCCCCTGCCAAACACGGCATGTATATCAAAGGAAAATTCTATAAGTCTTCTAATTCCTTAAAATCAGTTTTGGATAAAAAGGACACAACAAATAAAACAGTAACGCACGTTGAAGAACCAATCACTTATCTCATGGATCAAAAAAAAATATACGCGACCCAGCAGAATTCTCGTTCACCCGTAATATCAGCTTGTACGCAATTTATCGAGCCGAACGTAACTTAGAATATATTAGTGCTTGTAAAGAAAACTTTCCCGGGATCGAAAATATTAATCCTTTCCGACATTCTGAAAACTAACGGATTGTCTGTCACATAAGCTATTTATACAGTCGGCTCACAACAACAATGTAATATTGAAGTAGGTAATCATTTGAATATCACTTTAATAATTCACAAAAATCAACATAGGCCTATCTTCAATGTGAAAGTTTATAAACATCGCATTCTTACCATCGGTGAGATCAATCACGCTCAATCAGTTGTAGATGAGTCCCTTTTACAATCTATAAGAAATAAAATCAATAAAGACATTCAAGAAGAGGAAATTCAGCAGAAATTTTTTTATCTTTTAACTAAATATCATGATGTTTTCTCCACTACGGATGGATCATTAGGTAAAACAGATGTCATAGAACACCAAATAAGGTTAAAAGACAAGCAGAAAGTTATCTATGTACCCTCGTACAGACTCCCTATGAAATTCCAGAATGAGATAAATAATAAAGTAGGTAAAATGCTAGAAGAAGGAGTCATTAGGAAATCGAACAGCCCTTATAATTTTCCTTTAATAGTTGTACCGAAAAAAGATCGAACATGGCGTATCTGTGTAGACTTCCGTCGCTTAAATGAGGGATGAGGGAACGATCCCTGATCGATTCCAAATGCCATGTAGTGACGATATTTTATCTTTGCTAGGTCAGAACAAATATTTTACCAGTTTGGACTTACTTAAAGGCATTCACCAGATACCATTAGAAGAAGATAGTATCCCATACACTGCCTTCAGCACAGCCAGGGGACATTTTGCGTATGCCTTTTGGTTTACATTGTGCTCCCATAACATTTACTAAAATGATTAACATAGTGTTTGGAGACTTGTTAAGGGACATATTGCATGCCTATATGGACGACCTTGTAATCTTTTCTAATACCTTAAAAGAACATCTACATAAACTGGAGCTAGTGCTACAGAGACTAAGACAGCATAATTTAAGGGTAAAGATTAGTAAGTGTGAATTTTTCAAAACAGAATTAGTGTATTTAGATTTTACGGTGTCTAGTCAAGGTCTTGAAGTAGTCCACGATAAGGTGTCGGCTATCCGTAACTTTCCCATACCTACTAATGTCAAGGGAATACAGCAATTTCTGGGGTGTAGTGGATATTACAGGCTTTTTGTTCACAATTATTCAATAATAGCCGCTCCCCTAACCGATCTTACGAAAAGGGCATAGATTTCATATGGTCTGAGCAGCATCAACAGGCATTTGATACCTTGAAAGATGAACTATGTAGTTCTCCTATCTTAAAATTTCCTGACTTCGGTAAGGAATTCTTCATTGCAACAGACGCCTCAGACCTAGCAGTAGGTTGGGTATTGCTTCAGCAATATGACAAACAGTTTTTCCCGATAGCTTTTTATTTAAGTAAACTGAGACCTTCTGAAAGTAAATATGCAGTAATAGACAAGGAAGGACTAGCTATTGTTAATTCAATAGTGCTTTTTAAGTTCATAATATACGGTTATCCCATCAAGGTTCTTACTGATCATAAGCCCCTAGCCGACTTCTTTAAAGGCTTTAGTCACAGCCCCAAATGAACTCGGTGGCATTTGATCATCCAAGACTTTGGCGCGAGGATCGGGTATTTACCGGGGAAAGCAAATATCATTGCTGATGCATTATCACACAACCCCGCGTCATCTTGTATGGAGCCATTATCTGAATTAATAGATATATCAACATCCATGCCTATTGTTAAAACTGTATCTGAATAGGAAGATCATGGCTGGAGCGCTGAACTAATACAGACTGAACAAAGAAAAGATCAGCAATTGGAAAAAATCATAAATGCTTTGAATGGATATCCTAAGGAAAAGGAATATATAAAGTATACGCAGCAGAATTATATAATCAAAGATAATATTCTGTGTAGATCCGTGATAAGGAAAACCCGCAATACACCATAAGTGACTAACGACCAGGTAGTGGTCCCAATCTCACTTATACCCACTGTCCTAAATTGGTTGCATGCAAATCCATTGCATGACCACCCGGGCTTCTCCATAATGTCGCAGAAAGCCAAAACATTATTTTATTGGCCTACGATGCTTACAGATATAAAAAAGCACATAGCTAATTGTCGCACTTGTCAGGAAAACAAAGGGCACACGAAGACACCTGTCAGCCTAGGGGCTTATCCGGTTCCCAATCAACCCTTTGAAAGAGTACTCCTAGATTTGTTAGCAGGGTTTTACGAGTCAGACAGAGGAAATAAGCACCTCTTAGTAATTATAGACGCTTTGACTCGATATACAAAACTGATAGCGCTTAAAACTAAAACCGCGATCGAATGCGCTAGGAAGTTTTACGAATGCTACGTTTGTAAACATGGAATTCCACACATGATAATCTCTGACTCGGGTGGAGAATTCAATAATCATCTCCTTAACTCGTTGTGTGAATTCCTTGGAATAAAGAGAATCAATACCATGATCTATCACTCAGAGTCGAATGGGCTAGTGGAAAGAGCAAATAGGAAGGTTTTAAACGTATTAAGAGTTACACTAGGGGGGTCAGACCCCAACTGGGATATTGCCATACCTGCAATACTAAGTACTCTGAATCACTCATATCATGTGTAATGATTAGAATAGTTAATATTACATGTTTAAAACAAATGACGTAATATGTCATGTTGGTTGGAAGAGCTAACCCTGGGATTTGCTGTAGTCATTCAAATTGTAAACCGGACATACAATGCAAGTCTCAGCAATTTGACATTCTTCTTAAACGTCAACACATTGTCTCATCGTGTGAAAGTTTGTGAAGTCACCGGATGCAGGTGTCTTCCGATTTCGTCACGTGGCTAAAGTAAACCAAGCATACGATATCTGTGATATCGATAATTTATTCAGTTCATATCTAAACTTCACCAGAATTGGTCATCTGGATCAACACAGCTTCCTCCAGTGATGGAGATGTTTAACTCTGTTGTTTTTTATACAATAAAGACTTAAAAAACTATTAAGATGTATTCATGTACCATTTAAATACATCTGAAAAACAACTCATACTCAATTTGTGCTTATAACAGTAGCACGCTAATAAATGGTGGCAGCGATTAAACTCTAAGACAGCGATTAAACTCTAAGACAGCGATTAAACTCTAAGACAGCGGTTAAACTCTAAGAATTAGAGAAAAATCTTTAAGACTTCAAAATAATAGCTGTAAAACCAGAGAAATATCTTCAAGACTTCAACATAAAAGCTGTAAAACCAGAGAAAGATCTTCAAGACTTCAAAATAAAAGCTGTAAAACCTGAGAAAGATCTTCAAGAACTCAACATTATCTACAAGAATCTACAATTTTGACTAAGTCCAACGGAAAAGCTAACATCAACATATGTTAGTATACAACCTGAATCTTCAATCAACATCCTAGGAAACCCAAGGACTGGCGTTCAACAATTGCAAGACATATCCAGGAAGAACTACATTCAACAAGAAACTAGAACAAGACATCGCTAACAAAACATCAAGAGAGAGAGAGAGAGAGAGAGGACGTTTCGACTTCATATATAAGCTAAGTACAGATATTTTGTATTCATTTCAGTTTGGGCAGTGAAGTGTAGTTATCACAAGTCGTTAGTCGATTATTACTGGGGTGAGTGAATTCCTAAACTTTGTTATAAGAAACTCCGAATTCTCATTTAGAATTTTTCTTTCTTTGTGCTAATTCCTTTTTCTTTCAGAAACTCTTGGGGAAATGTTTTGGGATTAGTAACAGTGTTGGGGGAATTTGATTATACATATGCGTTTACGCAGTGGGCGTCTGTACTCATATAGATATTTTGATAGAATTGAAAGGGGTCAAAGAGATAGAAAAAAAGAAAATACAGCAGTCATGGCTCCTCCTGTCAGCCCTACCCCTGGACCTAGTGGTGTAGGCCAGGCTAATCCTCCTCCAATTGTGACGCTTGTAAATGCCAGGTCAGCAATCCTTCCTTTTCAAGGTCGGGTCAACGGGTTCTTGCCACAAAATGTGGAGTCATGGATTTCATCCGTTGATGCCCATTTAAATGCCAAACAAATCGTAGATCCTTTTGTACAATTACAAGAAGCTAAAAGTTTTATAGATTTTTCTAAGGGGGATGCGAGTGCGTATTTAAGAGGTGTTTCATTTCAAGAAGCAGTTACTTGGGATGATTTCAAAGTTAGGTTACGCGCGATCTATGGGGGTAAGGAAGCCTTGGATGTAGTGTTAACGTTACGAAATACACTTAATCAAGCCACTATGAATCGGCTTAATGTTATTGAGAGAGCAGCTCTCATAGCTGATAGGCTTAACGAATATCAGGACATTTTAGGTAATTCCACTTGGGTTACTAACGATAACATCTCTGTGAAAGATTTTTTACGATTAATGTATTTAACTTGCATGACACTTATGTTGCTTGAAGCTTTAGTGCGGTGCTTTGATAAGAAGTTAATGCCTGCAAGTACGGAATTGGATGTCTATAAACAGATAAAGAAACACATGTCCAAGTGTCCAGATCTCGATCCCGTGTTAACTCAAGTTTTTGCTAAGAATGAAACAAAACCACAAACAGTGAACGTAATTAACAGTCCAGTAGCGGGAGTGACGTGTTACAACTGCAAACGTCAAGGTCACATAAGCGCAGACTGTAGAACGAAATTTTGCTCAGTTCACAACACAGCATCGCATTCTTATAGTCAATGTTACGCGCGTAAGACACAACAATATCCTAGAAATACACAGTCAATTCCACAGTCAGTTCCATATGGAAATAAAAAGAAAAATCCTCATTTTAACAATAAGAAGAAACAACAAAATGTCAATGCAGTTCAGAGTCCGAAACAAACAAACACTTCTTCAAATATCGCTGAGCCTGGGCCGTCAAACCAGACCTCGCAAGGTCAGTCTAATTTTCAGAATGTGCAGAGCAAAGCAAATACCACATAGTTAACTCTAGAGGGGAAGAGAGTGATGTTGGGTCAAGGTCATTCATGTCAACATCAATAGTATTGAATAATCAATTTAATGTTTTATCAGATAATTGTGAGACAATAGATTTTCCTATGAAACACACGGCCGAATTAAGTAAAACAGTGCATGCTCCCGTAGATTTGCAACGAATTCATACAATAATAAGCCAAAATGAGTTACGGCCAACCTTATATGCTGTAAATTTAGAACACAAATCCTTTACGTTATTTTTTGACTCTGGTAGTCCACGTAATATTATGGATTTGAAGACACATCATTTGTTGTTTTCGAACTTTCCGATTGAAAAATCAGGAATTAGACTTTCAGGTATAGGAAATAATGAATTAAACGTCATAGGCATAACTCATATTCAGTTCAGAGTCGGTAATCGCACGTTTGCCGATACATTTGTTGTTGTAAAAAACATTAATATGTATCCAGCTGTAATTATAGGATACCCATCTATGGGAAATCAAAACATTATCTTAGCTCCTGCCAAGCACGGCGTGTATCTCAAAGGGAAATTCTATAAGTCTTCTAATACCTTAAAGTCAGTTTTGGATAAAAAGGAGACGACAAATGTAACCGTAACGTACGTTGAAGAACCAATAACTTGTCTCACTAATAAAAAAATAATATACGCGACCCAGCAGAATTCTCGTTCACCCGTAATATCATCTTGCACGCAATCTATCGAACCAAACATACCTTCGAATTTAATAGTGCAAATAAAGAAAACACTACCGGGATCTGAAATATTAATCCTATCCGATACTTTGAAAACTAACGGATTGTCTGTCACACAAGCTATTTATACAGTAGGCTCACATCAGCAATGTAATATCGAAGTCTGTAATCATTTAAATAACACTTTAGTAATTCACAAAAATCAACATATCTTGGATGTAGAAGTTTATAAACATCGTATTCTTACCGTTGCTGAAATCAATCACTCTCAATCAGTTGCGGATGAATCCCTTTTGCGATCTATTAAAAATAAAATCAGTAAGGACATTCAAGACGAAGAAATTCAGCAGAAAATTTTTGAACTTTTAACTAAATATCAAGATGTCTTTTCCACTACGGATGGATCCTTAGGAAAAACAGATGTGATCGAGCATCAAATAAGGTTAAAGGACAAGCAGAAAATTATATATGTACCCTCGTACAGACTCCCTATGAAATTCCAGAATGAAATAAATGATGAAGTAGGTAAAATGTTAGAGGAAGGAGTCATTAGAAAATCAAACAGCCCTTATAATTTTCCTTTAATAGTTGTACCGAAAAAAAGATCGAACATGGCGTATCTGCGTCGACTTTCGTCGTCTAAACGAGGAAACGATCCCTGATCGATTCCCAGTGCCATGTACTGACGATATTTTGTCTTTGTTAGGTCAGAATAAATATTTTACCAGTTTGGACTTACTTAAAGGCTTTCACCAGATATCATTAGAAGAAGATAGTATCCCATACACAGCCTTCAGCACAGCCAGGGGACATTATGAATTTTTACGGATGCCTTTTGGTTTACGTTGTGCTCCTATAACATTTACAAGAATGATTAACATAGTGTTTGGAGACTTGTTAGGGGATATATTGAATGCCTATATGGATGATCTTGTAATCTTTTCCAACACCTTAGAACAGTGATTCTTAACCTTGGGATCGTGACCCCCGGGGGGGTCGTTTGGGATTTCTTAAGGGGTCACAAAGGGCTCTGGAGAATAATTTATTTTTCATATACATTATACACGAATTTGAAATAGCCAGTAGGGCTTTTACCAGTTTGATGAGTACAACACTGGTCACAAGTTGGGTGGTCTGCTGCACATTAACCATAGCCAGTGTTACCAAAATAGCGTTAATAATTTCCCATTATAGCTCAATCGGATACTCCTCCAAGTCACGTGATACGTGACATGAATAACATGATATCTCTGACGCCCTGCTATTGGTCAGCGGCCATGGGTGGGAGGGCTGCAAGGTGAACGAAATTTACATTATCCTCACCTTGTTTCATTAATGATCGTACATACGCATCTCCCCGAGTCCATGCTCATTGCATACATTTTGGGCAAAAGTGAAGGACTACTGTCCTATTTTATGCCATTTGTAGAGGCTAAGAAAGTGGAATTTTTCAAGGTTTTTGTTCTGTGGTGTTTCCAATAAAATTGTATAGGAGTAAACCATTTTGTATGATGTTGAATAGTTCTTTGGAATTGATCATATTATGCCATTTGTAGAGGCTATGTAAGTGGAATTTTTCAAGGTTTTTGTTCTGTGGTGTTTCCAATAAAATTGTATAGGAGTAAACCATGGTCTTCCTGTAATTTTTTTTTACTTGACCCTTTGACAAGGTTCATTATTTCCAAATCTATTATAGGGGGTCATAATAATACTCTGATTAGTCCCGGGGGGTCATGGGATGAAAAAGGTTAAGAACCACTGCCTTAGAAGAACATCTACGTAAGTTAGAACTAGTACTACAGAGATTAAGACAACATAACTTAAGGGTAAAGATTAGTAAGTGTGAATTTTTCAAAACAGAATTAATATATTTGGGTTTCATGGTGTCAAGCCAAGGTCTTAAGGTAGTCCATGATAAGGTGTCGGCTATACGTAATTTTCCCATACCTACTAATGTCAAGGGAATACAGCAATTTCTGGGTTGTAGTGGATATTACAGGCGTTTTATACGCAACTATTCAATAATAGCCGCTCCTTTAACTGATCTTACGAAGAAAGGCGTAGATTTCATATGGTCTGAGCAACATCAACAGGCGTTTAATATTTTGAAAGATGAACTGTGTAGTTCTCCTATCTTAAAATTTCCTGACTTCGGTAAGGAATTCTTCATTGCAACAGACGCCTCAGACTTAGGAGTAGGAGGGGTATTGCTTCAGCAATATGATAAACAGTTTTTCCCGATAGCTTTCTATTCTCGAAAATTGAGAACTTCCGAAAGTAAGTATGCAGTAATAGACAAGGAAGGACTAGCTATTGTTAATTCGCTAGTGCATTTTAAGTTCATAATTTACGGTTATCCCGTTAAGGTTCTTACTGACCATAAACCACTAACAGAGTTCTTTAAAGGCTTTAACCACAGCCCTAAACGAACTCAGTGGCAGTTGATCATTCAAGATTTTGGCGCAAGAATCGGGTATTTACCTGGGAAAGCAAATATCATTGCGGATGCATTATCACGCAACCCCGTGTCATCTTGTACGGAGCCTTTAGCTGAATTAATAGATATATCAACATCCATGCCTATTGTAAAAACAATATCTGAACAAGAAGATTTAGGCTGGAGTGCTGAATTGTTACAAACTGAGCAAAGGAAAGATCAGAAAATAGAAACAATTATAAATGCTTTGAAAGGCAATCATAAAGAAAAGGAATATATAAAGTATAAGCATCAGAATTATATAATCAAAGATAATATTCTGTGTAGGACTGTGACAAGGAAAACCCGCAATACACCACATGTAACTAGCGACCAGGTAGCAGTACCAATCTCACTTATTTCCACTGTCCTGAATTGGTTGCATTCAAATCCATTACATGGACACCCTGGGTTCTCATTAATGTCACAGAAAGCCAAATCATTGTTTTATTGGCATACGATGCTTACAGATATAAAAAGACACATAGCTAATTGTCGCACATGTCAGGAAAACAAAGGGCATACGAAAACACCTGTCAGCCTAGGAGCTTATCCTGTGCCCAATCAACCCTTTGAAAGAATACATTTAGATTTGTTAACAGGATTTTACGAGTCAGACAGAGGAAATAAGCACCTTTTAGTAATTATAGATGCTTTAACTCGATATACAGAACTAATAGCGCTTAAAACTAAAACTGCGATTGAATGCGCTAGGAAGTTTTACGAGTGTTACATTTGTAAACATGGAATTCCACACATGATAATCTCAGACTCGGGTGGTGAATTTAATAATCAATTTCTTACCTCATTGTGTGAATTCCTCAACATAAAGAAGATTAATACCATGATATATCACCCAGAGTCGAATGGGCTAGTGGAAAGAGCAAATAGGAAGATATTAGATATATTGAGGGTAACACTAGGGGGATCAGACCCCAACTGGGATATTGCAATACCGGCGGCACTGAGTACTCTGAATCATTCATATCATATATCAATTAAAATGTCACCGCATGAAGCATTGTATGGTACCCCAGTTAGAACACCTTTCCATGTATTAACGCCTACAACTAATCTATCAAATTCTTTAAAAGAATGTATAAATGCAAGTATAAGTCGATATGATATCCTTCGAAAGAATTTAGAAGAATCACAAATCATAATGAAAAGGAATCATGATAAAATAGCGAAACCAACTAAAACATATACCGTGGGTGATAACATCTATATCCAAATCAATGTCAGAAAAGGGCTCAACTATAAATTAACACCTAAGTTTGAAGGCCCATTTAACATTTTGGAAACATTAACGGCCAATAGGTTTAGAATTCAAAACGTACCCCAACCCACGGATGAGAGAATAGTACCATTGGCTCACATAAGAAATTAAAAAGAAAAGAGAGGAAAAGAAGTGAGGGAAAATTCTGTTCTGTTTTATGTGGTTAAAAGTTTTCTTTTTAATACAGGAGTAATTACATATATTTTTTCTCGTTACAGGTTTCCAAGATGAATTTTTTGTTGTTGGGAGTGATATTGTTCGCTCAGACATTTTTCTCGTATGGGATGAGTTCTAAGACTAAAAATATATATTTTAAATATGGCAATATAGTTGAAAGACAAGAAGACATTTTTATTACGTCAACTAACGTAATTGTAGAAGTGAATATGCAAGCAATTTTTCTTCAAGAGAATGATGTCATTAGCTTAAGAACCGCCATTTCAAGGTTTTCTGCATCATTGGATTAGTTGCATAGAAGACATTTTCATTTGACTACTAAGAGTTTGCTTGGATCAACATTAAAAGTTGCAGAGATGCTATCTGATGACTTGAAAAATAAGACTAGCGAGACAGGATCTTTGGCTTATGACCTTTTGATGTGGACTGTAGGACACGAACATAAAGAAAGACGGAATCCGTTCATTTATGCTGCATTAAGCATCTTTGGGTCTGTTGCAAGTTTAGGTTTAGGAATTTCCAATCGTCTTAAAATTAGTAATCAAAATAAGAAAATTGAGTTCTTGACTCATAAAGATAAATTGATTATGTCAGAACTAAGGGATCAGTTAGCTTCAATCAATAAAATTATGGATTTATTAAATGAACATTCAGATAATATCGTTCAAATTATGGAAGTACAGGATTTGTTGGCAACATTAACGTATTATGATTCAAAGATAGATCACATACATAACAGAATTACACATTTCATTGAGAAATCCAAGGATTATGTAGAAGCTATCACGTTAGCAACTAAAGGTGTATTGTCGCCCCATTTGTTGCCTATACGTTACTTAAAATTAATTCTGAAGAACGGAAGGGATAAACTAGGCTATGTTCCTTTGTTAGACGAACATAGGTTAGAATTTTATTACAGCCTAATTACAGTAAACGTAGATAATAACAAGATTAGGATTACAATTCCCTTTGATTCTTCTGATGCCTGGCAATCTTACAGGATATCACCATTTCCGACTTTCATGACGAATCACTCAAATCCAGTAATATCCAGTTTGACAGGACACGTATTGATTTCCCCAGACAAGGAAACATATACGGTCATTAAAGACTTAAATCAATTAACTCACTGTTCAGACGCAATGGATAGAAAAATATGTACAGCTGACTCATTTGAATTCCATAAAAACTTAATGGATTCATGCGAGTTAGGTATAGTGCTAGATGGTGCTCTCTCCCATACAAGTGAAAATTGTCTGGATAAGCTTTATCCCTTTGACATTAATGAGTTCAATTGCAGACTGAATAATGGCTCGTGGATACGATACGACAAGGACGGCTTCAATGCATCATGCCCGGACGGATCCACGTCCTTCACCAATATATTCGTCGCAGCAGATGGTTGTGTCGGGACTTCCCCGAATTCCATGGTGACTGGTCTACGGACAATCATCAGAGAACGAGCCTACTTCGCGAACTTCACGTGGACCTCTACAATGCCAGCACTTCCTCTCCCATACAACGGACATGTGGCAAAGCGGTTGATGAAACTTACCGAAAAGGACCACCTGTCACCGACTTATAAAGAAATTCTTCACCCCATACTACTGGCTGGTTTGTGTTTCACGGTGGTGATATTTATCGCCGTGAACATCCTTGTTTGGCGTAGGTTACGGCACAGCAAGCAGCTAAAAAGGAATGAGTTGCATAGCCCCGACAATACCCCCTATTTAATCCAGTTCAAAGCTGTTTGAGTGGCCACCTCATTCGCTAAGGGAGTAATTTATCGGGAAGATGTTTGTATGAAAAGCTGATTAGTACGCTAGTAATATGTAATTAAAGAAATTTTCTACATTTGCATTGTTAAAAATACATTTAAAACAACATTTAAAAAATAAATAAAATAAAAAAGGATATAAATCATTTTTTCTCTCGGCATCTAATAAAAATATATAAGCCGGAATGTTCAAAAAGAAAAGAGAAAAAAAAAATAAAATAAAATAAAATATATAACAGAATCTATGGGCATCTAATGAAATATATCAGCCCTATATATAAATATATATATATATATATATATATATATATATATATATATATATATATATATATATATATATATATATATATATATATATATATATATATATATATATATATATATATATATATATATATATATATATATATATATATATATATATATATGTGTATGTACGAAACCGTGGTACGTGTACGTACCAGGAATTCGTGTTTGTGCACTAAAAATTGAGTATTTTGTTTCTGACAAAGGTAACAATTATTGTTTATCAAGTTACCGAATCATATGTAAGTCAGAATTTATTTTGTTTTTTGGTACCATGTAATCATTTGCTAGCAATGTACCATATATATGATCTTGGTTTTATCATGCAATTTTCTTTTTGCTTTGGTAATATCTTTTTTGTATGCATTATTGTTATTATTTTTTAATGTGCCTATTTGGACATTCGTCCTCAGTTGATTATGGCTAAAGTTAAACAAAGAATAATACGTATGTCCAGTCACACCTAATAACCATGTTTCGTCTTGTTGTTAAATTTTTGTAAAAAAATTGATATAGCTGGCCGAGCTTATGTAATGATTAGAATAGTTAATATTACATGTTTAAAACAAATGATGTAATATGTCATGTTGGTTGGAAGAGCTAACCCTGGGATTTGCTGTAGTCATTCAAATTGTAAACCGGACATACAATGCAAGTCTCAGCAATTTGACATTCTTCTTAAACGTCAACACATTCTCTCATCGTGTGAAAGTTTGTGACGTCACCGGATGCAGGTGTCTTCCGATTTCGTCACGTGGCTAAAGTAAACCAAGCATACGATATCTGTGATATCGATAATTTATTCAGTTCATATCTAAACTTCACCAGAATTGGTAATCTGGACCAACACAGCTTCCTCCAGTGATGGAGATGTTTAACTCTGTTGTTTTTATATAATAAAGACTTAAAAAACTATTAAGATGTATTCATGTACCATTTAAATACATCTGAAAAACAACTCATACTCAATGTGTGCTTATAACAGTAGCACGCCAATACATGTATCTATTAAAATGTCGCCGCACGAGGCACTGTACGGTACCCCAGCTACAACGCCTTTACATGTATTAATGCCTACAATCAATTTATCACATCCTCTAAAGGATGTTATGAATGCAAGCATAAGTCGTTATAATATCCTTCAAAAGAATCTAGAAGAATCACATATCATAATGAAAAGGAATCATGACAAATAAGCGAAGCCAACTAAAACATATACCGTGGGTGATAAGGTATATATACAAGTATATGTAGGCAAAGGACTCAATTACAAACTGACACCTAAGTTTGAAGGCCCGTTTAACATTTTAGAAACATTAACGTCCAATAGATTTAGAGTTCAAAACGTATCCCAACCCACTGATGAGAGAATTGTACCATTGGCTCACAAAAGAAATTGAAAGAAGGGAGAAGGAACTGAGGGAAATTTTTGTATCTATGAAACTTGTATAATATTTGTATGTAAAAACAGGAGTAATTACATATATTTTTACTAATTGCAGGTTTCCAAAATGAAGTTTTTATTGTTAGGAGTGATATTGTTCGTTCAGACATTTTTTTCGTGTGGGAAGAGCTCTAAAACTAAAATTATAGATTTTAAATATGGCACTATTGTAGAGAGAACAGAAGACGTTTTCATTACTGCAAGCAATATAGTTATAGAAGTAGATATGCAAGCAATTTTCCTCCCAGAGGATGACATCATTAACCTAAAAAGGTACCTGTCGAGGTTCGCTGCTTCATTAAATGAAATGCATCAATGTCATTTTCCTTTTAATACAGAGAGTTCGCTTGCACCAACATTAAGCGTTGCAGAAATGTTATCATACGACTTGCAAAATAAAACTGACGAGGCAGAAGCTCTGGCTCACGATCTACACTGATGTGGACTGTGAGACACAATAACCTTGAAAGACGTAACCCGTTTATTTTTGCTGCACTAAATATCTTTGGATCTGTTGTAATTTTAGGCTTAGGAATTTCAAATTGTCTTAAAATCAGTAATCAAAATGAGAAAATTTAGTTTTTAGAACAAGAAAATGAAATAGTTTTATAAGAACTGAAGAATCAATTAACATCTATTAATCAAATAATGAGTTTGGGGAATATCAGTCAGATTATGGAAGTACGAAACTTGCTGGCAACGTTAACGTATTATAATTCAAAAATAGATCATATCCGTACTAACATTTACCATATTATTGAGAAATCAAAGGACTATGTTGAAGCTATTACGTTACCAAATAAGAGTGTTTTATCACCACATCCTTTGCCTATTAAAGACATAACGTTAACTTTGGAGAACGGACGGGAGAAAATGGGTAATGTTCCTTTGTTAGAAGCCCATAAGATAGAATTTTATTATAGTTTAATATCAGTAAGCGTTGAAAATTACAGGATCATGATTACAATTCCCTTTGATTCTTCTGATGCCTGGCAAGTATACAAAATATCACCATTCCCAGCTTTCATGACGAATAACTCAAGTCCAGTAATATCCAGTTTGACAGGACACGTATTGATTTCCCCTGATAAGAAAACATATATGGTCATTAGAGACTTGGATAAATTAACTCACTGTACAGAAGCCATGAATAATAAAGTATGTACAGCTGACTTCTTTGAATTCAATCATATATCAATGGATTCATGTGAGTTAGGTATAGTGCTAAACGGTTCTCTCTCCCATACACACGAAGATTGTCTGAAAAAACTTTATCCTTTTGACGATAATAAGTTCAATTGCAGAATGAAAAATGGCTCGTGGATGCGATGCGACATGGCCGGCTTCAATGTATCAGGCCCAGACGGATCCACGACCCACTCCCAGGTCTTTGTTGCAGGTGACGGTTGCATCGGGACATCCACGAACTATACTGTTCAAGGAGTTAACACTATCATCAGGGAATGGGCCTACTTTGAGAATTTCACGTGGACCACTACAGTCCTATCCATACCTCTCCCATACAACGCACAGGTAGTTAATCAGTTAACACAACTAGCCGAGATGGACTACCTGTCACCGACTTATGCAGGGGGGAATCTTCGTTTCTACGTGTCGCTGGCATTATTCAGTATTACAGTGGTGATTCTTATCGCCATTAACATCCTTGCTTGGCGTAGATTGAGGCAAAAACATTCGTGGGTGATATTTACATTGATTGAAATCATGTGTGCTTGTGATATGTATTCATTTGAAATAACCATGTGTTGTAAACTCACGATTCAGCTATCATGATGTATATGAGTCTTTTTTAGGTCTATGAACTGATTCCTGAATTCGACAGGACTATGTACGGGGACTTGTCATAAACTTTTATATCTCCGGATAGGTCAGTCGGTAGAGTCATCGCACCCATGGTTTCCAGCCAAACCAATGGGCGTTTGAATCTCCACCCGGCCGGAAGCTCTTACCATAAAATGAATTCCAATTTCATATATATTCCCAAGATAGAATTCGGTATTAAATGCCATTCGTGGGTGATATTTACATAAATTTAAATCACGTGTGGTTGGGATACGTATTCATTTATAATAACCATGTGTTGCACACTCACGATTCAGCTATGATTGGTGGAGATGGGTCTATCTCAAGTCTATGAACAGATTCCTGAATTCGACAGGACTATGTACGGGGACTTGTCATAAACTTTTATCTCTCTTGATAGATCGGTTGGTAGAGTCATCGCAGGCATGGTTTCCAGCCGAACATGTGGGGGTTTGAATCTCCACCCAGCCAGAAGCTGTTACCATAAAATGAATTCCAATTAGATATACATTCCCAAGATAGAATTCGGTATAAAATACCATTCGTGGGTGATATTTACATTAATTTAAATCACGTGTGGTTGGGATACGTATTCATTTATAATAACCACGTGTTGCACACTCACGATTCAGCTATCATGGTGGAGATGGGTCTATCTCAAGTCTATGAACTGATTCCTGAATTTGACAGGAATATGTACGGGGACTTGTCATAAACTTTTATCTCTCTTGACATATCAGTTGGTAGAGTCATCGCAGGCATGGTTTCCAGCCGAACAGGTGGGGGTTTGAATCTCCACCCAGCCAGAAGCTGTTACCATAAAATAAATTCCAATTGGATATATATTCCCAAGATAGAATTCGGTATTAAATGCCATTCGTGGGTGATATTTACATTAATTTAAATCACGTGTGCTTGTGATATGTATTGATTTAAAATAACCACATGATGCAAAGTCACGATTCAGCTATCATGGTGGAGATGGGTCGATTTCAAGTCTATGTTATAGATTCTTAAATTCGACAGGAATATGTACGGGGACTTATCATAAACTTTTATCTCTCTTGATAGATCAGTTGGTAGAGTCATCGCAGGCATGGTTTCCAGCCAAACAGGTGGGGGTTTGAATCTCCACCCAGCCAGAAGCTGTTACCATAAAATGAATTCTAATTGGATAAAAATTCCCAAGATAGAATTCGGTATTAAATGCCATTCATGGGTGATATTTACATTGATTGAAATCACATGTGCTTGTGATATGTATTGATTTAAAATAACCACATGTTGCAAAGTCACGATTCAGCTATCATGGTGGAGATGGGTCGATTTCAAGTCTATGAATAGATTCCTGAATTCGACAGGAATATGTACGGGGACTTATCATAAACTTTTATCTCTCTTGAGAGCTCAGTTGGTAGAGTCATCGCAGGCATGGTTTCCAGCCGAGCAGGTGGGGGTTTGAATCTCCACCCGACCAGAAGCTGTTACCCTAAAAAGAGTTCTAAGTGGATATATATTCCCAAGATGGAATTTGTCATTAAATGCGATTCATGGGGGATATTTACACACACACACACACACACACACACACACACACATATATATATATATATATATATATATATATATATATATATATATATATATATATATATATATATATATATATATATATATATATATATATATATATATATATATATATATATATATATATATATATATATATATATATATATATATACTTACGAAGCTGGTCTAGTGTAGAGTAAATACAGTAGTTTATTCTTGATTTTATTTATATTTCATTTGTGCTTTCAAGAGGTAATACCCAGCCCATAAAATGAGCTGCTCTCATGTAGATATAAGCATTTTATGGAAATTACGTAAGGCTTTCATCATGAAAGTTAGTAGATGTAAATTTACAATATTCTTTAAGAATTAAATTTCATTTCTGGTATTGTTGTTATGAAGTTCTATGTATTCTGTTTGAGATGTTGGGGGATTCGTACGAGAAGTGAACAAAGGCTTCGTAATGTTTTTTTTCTTTATATATTTTATGAAGTATTGCGTCATGTTTGAGAGAGAATATTTAGTAATAAGTGCTTTAGAAATTTTGTGAAGGAACTGGTGATAGGATGTTATCTACTTTTTATTTTAGGGACAAAGGGTGGGTGGAGCTAGCTGAATGTGAGAGCAATCTAGCACAGCGTGAGTAGTGTTCGGGAGAGTAATACTTGGCAACTAAGATGCTTTTTGCCGACCCACCAATGCTTTCCATTTCGTTAGGAAGCTTCAGGAAGTTACAGTTAGATTTCCTTTAAAAGGTGACCCCAAGGTTAGGTTACCCGGATAGAAATAGAGATTGCAGCCTTAAGACTGACAACTTCTCTCTCTCCCTAGCTCACGCAGCTCTGAGTGTTGAAAGAGTTCGCTACGTTTAAGTGCATCCTCTCGTAAGTGACTCTGTACCCCAAAACAAATCGTGTGTCAAAAAGATACGTAAGACGAAAAGGAGATTTTGAATTCATTGTATAAAGGTGAGTGTTGGCATTGTATGAAGTGTTTGTAATTGGCCGTGTAGGGAGGTTAAGATTTTGTATCGTGATCTGGTTATCTCTTTTCATTAAACTTGAACATTGTATTATTTAGATTTATTTCACGCTTTTGTATAATTTTCATTGCATTATTTTTTTTCTTAGACCAAGGTTTATAAAGAATAATAGTTCAAGATAAGTCCATATATGATTTTCAGATCATAATATACTTGTGTTAATCTAAATTTAGTTCATACATAATTTTTTTCGAGTAAATTTTTTTGTCATTGTATAAATTCTTTCAAAATATTGTAATTTTTACAGAATATATTTATTTTTGTAAAGAGTGTATTTTCCAGTCACCATTATATGCCACTACATTCTGCTTGCATCCTGTTAACAACCACGGTAAGTTTTAAATACGTCTTAATAATACTTATGTGTAATTACCCATTTTAGTTTTGAGTGTACATAAGAGACCTTTGGATAAACACTGTTTCATATAATGCTGTCTGGGAGTTATCTAATGGCCTCAGAATTCATGTATTAATGTTTTAAAGTCTAAGAGGTTTAAGGTAAAAGCAAATAAGGGAGATCGGAATTCGAGAGATCGAATAACTTGCCAGTCGTTGTATATATAATATGATATGTTTGTTCCCTATCACGAGCTTTAGTATTATATATTTTTGGTGCCCAGAGCAGGGAGCCATCATCATATATATATATATATATATATATATATATATATATATATATATATATATATATATATATATATATATGTGTGTGTGTGTGTGTGTGTGTGTGTGTGTGTGTGTGTGTGTGTGTGTATGTGTGTGATTGTGCATAACAATCCAACAAATTATGTAGTTAGTAGATTTTTTATCATAGTTTTTAAAAATATAATAATTCGTGTCACAGTATAATTCTGCTTGTATTATATGGCTAGTGTTTACTTCACACAGTCCTTTGAAGGAGGTAGAGCTTATCTATCCCTCCTTTGAAAAACATGTTTCATTATTCTTACACAGTTAAAAGAAGCCCTCGGGGCAGGTTCATCAAGTTGGATAAATTAGCTTGTGGCTATAAACTCCTTATACACAATGACAAAATCAAACAGTATCATGAAATGTTGAAAATAATCATACCAAAAATCAAACATATCAATTCTATTAGTTACGGAAAAGTTAGAGTAAGCGTCGCAAGAGAAACTAAGAAAAGGGGTTACTAGATGGATAGAGGGAGGGAAGGAGAGGGGAGAGACGGGTCAGTGTAGGCATTCGAATTGCTTCACCTGCTTAACCAATTCACTTAGCTTAGGCTTTACTAGAACATGAGTAAACGCCTTAATTAACGAGATTTGCCCTCTAAGTGCCATTCTTATCGAAGAAAAACACACCATTTTTTGGCCAGAAATGCAAAGTAGGTGGCCGCGGTAGAGGGCGGAGAGAGGTACATATTTGGCTATTTTAAGGTGGTGAGCACTATGCTTACCTTCCCTGTAGCAGCTAGGGTGATCCTCACGAAAGATTGTGTTTTCAACATAACAGGCATCGCATCCCTTCCCAAAATCCCCTTTCCATCTCACCTCTAGTCCCTTTCTATCAGGCCCTTTAATGATCACTTGCTTTTCCTTTATACAAATAGTCTCAGGAGAGTTCAAAACGGGAAATATTCTTCTCATAAAGAGTTGACTAGTATTATTAATATCGTCTTCAAGTACTGTTCTTTGTGTGAGCAAAATTGGGCCATCTGATGCAATAAACAATTGTTTAAAGTTCCCTAACACAGAAATTAAAGTTTAGCTGCTTAAACGCAAGAAAGGTTGAGAGAAATGTTCTAGCATTCATCATTCAAGTGAGAGATGTAAATGTCCTTTTATTAAACACCATTTTATGGTGCATGGCTTTCTAGTTTTTCACAACTAACGCTATTGACTGGATCCATTAACACCTAATTCAAACACGACTTGCGTTCATGAATTTACCAAGGTCCTCGAAGTTAATAGTTGCAGTCTGGCTGTTCTCTCAACTGTCTTGTGCGTATTGGGAACAGGAAAAATCATGAAATATTCGTTGTTTAAAAGACAATTGTTGAGTACTATTTGTGGTCTACATTGCACTGTAATACAATAAGCGCTACGTGTATTGAAAGTATTCGGTAATAGATTGCATTAACGGAACATGTTTCAACTTTGATTATAAGTGATTTAGCATATGTTATAAAGGATTGAATCCTGTATGAATGACCTTAAACAGAAGATGTTATGTTTTCTTACTTTTTGTACTGCAGGAGATTATAATCTTTTATGGTGATGCTCAATCATTATTTTTTTATTGTACATAGGAATAGTCTGTTTTTATGACGTCAATCACCAGTCAAAGCTGAAGGGCCATAGAGCTTACCCAGTACTTGCCTAAATCAGTTGCATGAATGTAGTTTCTTAGAATAATGCATGTATTTGATTGCCATAATAATCTGGTGAAAAGGATGATGCTAATAAAGAGATGATATTCATATTGTTTGGAAGAAATCAGATTTTATTATGGAAGAAAGAGATAATAAATAAAATTTGAATATTAACCAGTCCAATATTAAGCTTTGAGTAAATAGATTTAATTCCTCACATAATGTTAAGAAATCAAGCATTGTAATGGAGATCTTACGTATGTAATGGAAACTGTTGGAGTACGCTCTATAAAACCCGTGATGGAGTTGCCGGGATTAAACGCTGTAGTTAAAGTATTTCTTGGAAAGGGATACGTATGGGTAAAAAGTTTATGATGAACAAGAGAAAAGTCATGTTTGGTCGAACTCTGCTAATAGGTAGTAAGTTGGCCAGGGCACCAGTCTCCCGTTGAGATACTACCGCTAGAGAGTTATGGGGTCTTTTTACTGGCCAGACAGTACTATATTGGACCCTTCTCTTTGGTTACGGTTTATTTCCCTTTGCCCACACACACACACACACACACACACACATACACACACACACACACGTACAGACACACACACACAATCACTGAATAGTCTGGGCTATTCTTTACATATTCTCCCCTGTCCACATATACCTGCCGACACACGATTACCATACTATTTTTTTCACTTAACAGGTTACTGCACTGAAATTGTTCAGTGGCCACTTTCCTCTTGGTAGGGGTGGAAGAGACTCTTTAGGACACTCCAAAATCAGACCCATGTTCTATAGTCTTGGGTAGTGCCATAGCCTCTATACTATGGTTAGAGTTCTCTTGCTTGAGGGTACACTCGAGCACAATATTCTATTTTGTTCCTCTTCCTCTTGTTTTGATAAAGATTTTATAGTTTACATGGAAGACATTTATTTACATGTTATTACTCTTCTTAAAATATTTTATTTTCCTGTTGGAACCCCCGGGCTTATGGCATCCAGCATTTCTAGCAATGGAAATAGCTTAGCAAGTAATAATAATAATAATAATAATAATAATAATAATAATAATAATAATAATAATAATAATAATAATAATAATAATAATAATAATAATAATAATAATGTCTCGGGGGAGAAATGGTTCCATCAAACTATTCAGGGACTAAAGCACATGGGATGATTTTAAGATGTAATCAATGTACTTTGTTTAAACAAGACACTTTTTTGGTGTAGTGAAATGTAACCTGTTAGGAATTAAGGCTAAAATCATACCTACCATGAGTCCTCCTCAGAGTTCCTAAGGGATGAACAGGAGGCTAATGTTGTTTTTTTGACTGAAAGTGGGAAAAAAGAAAATTTTCATATTCAATGGCAGTATCCAGATAACTCAGTCTAAAATTAGGTAAAATCAGTTAATCTTGCCCTAAGCAGCACATCCATGAATATTAAGAGTAACCTAGTCACACCACTATTTTAGAATAATAAGTTTAACGACATTGATATTAAATTTCAATAAGCTTTCTATGAATAATGGTGAATGTCGGAAAATTACTGACAAACCTTTTAATTATCACGTACAAAATGTGATGACTGAGAAGTTAGAATATTTTGATATTTTTTAGAGGAACATCCTGTGCATATTATTTTAGCTCAGAGAGGCGTAGTTAAGCCTGACAGGGACTCCATAAAAAGTAAAATTCCAAATTCATCTATACTAAAAAAATGACCAGTGCTGTTAAAGATCTAAAATTGCATAAATTTTTACAGTGCTTTCTTGTTAAGGAGTTCATTTTTGACACGTGTGTTCCAGATACCGTTTATATTAGACTTTTATTTTCGTTGTATAGGAACATTAATAAGAATGAGTTTTTCCTAATTGTTGAATACCATAACATAAGTTTGTCATATGAACTAGTTTGTTCCTCTTACATATTGTTTCTTGGCATGTATAGAATCTTGATTCTTGATGCACAAATTGACCCAGAAACATTAAAGTCTCTTTAAAGATACATTTATTCAGCAATAAAACATAATATAATAAAATATAATATAATATAATATAATATAATATAATATAATATAATATAATATAATATAATATAGTATAATTTAATATAATATGATATAATATAATATAATATAATATGATATAATATAATGTAATATAATATAATATAATATAATATAATATAATATAATATAATGAAATAAAACATAATATAGTATAATATAATACTGTATATTATATTCATATGGATGATGGAAGAATTACTTTTAGTAACAATGAAGAATTGTAGTTAATCTTTTAATCTCAGGCAGAAATAATTGAGCCTTACAAGTTTCATCTGCAACCGTTTGTAACAAATGATACAATCTTGCAGAACTGCATCAATAGATAGACGCCTGAGAAATCTCCCGAAAGGTAAAACTGTTCGGTCTACAAAAGAACGGAATGGCGATTCTTTAGTAAAAAACGGTAATGCAAAGCGACTTGACTCTAAGATCATAGCAAGACATTTTGTTGTTTTGGGATTTACAATACTCTTTTAAATATTGTTAGATTCTTTTTTAATATTTTACAAGGCAATAAGATATTGCCTTGGGATAACAAGCTCTCACATGGAAAACCCAGAGAATGGAAGAATATCTGCACGCAAGCAACTTCAACCCCAGATATTCAACTAGAAAGGTTTGTTCGTCATAGATATGGAGCATCAATTAGTTTAATTTACAGAGGAAAATAAATATATAGGTGTGTGGTATTCATTCACAATATAGACAATCTCAAGTGTAATCTTCTCATTGCTAAAAACCGTATGATAAATAAGCTGCCCTCATCCAAAAGTACTCTGTCATTGGAATTTTGTACTATAACTCTTAGTACTGAAATGTTGAATGACTTTTTTCAGAAATTGGCTCGTCAAGCATACCTTTGCCTAATCAAAATTACCGATTTGAATCTGTATTCTGACAGAATTGTTTCGTTTGCCAGGATAAACTCCCACATTCATAAGTTGGAGAAAGCTAACAATAAGCGAGTCTTTATCCTAAACACGTTGAAACACATAGATAGCATATGTCAGGTACATCCTATGGAATTTTATTTTATTTCTAACACTGAAAATGAAGCTGGCCAGGTTATAAGAGCAGTGTCGTATAGACCTCATAAAATACCATTTTTATAATAGGACAAGACCTTTAGTGTGGGAAAACTTTAAATTTACATTAGTCTTCAGCAGTAAGATTGATCCTTTGGTTGTCTTTTTTATGCCTAATTCATATGCAAAGTATGTGGATGACAATTGTGTATATTCAGGAAAAGTCCCATATGACAGATATCCCAGCTTTCACTGGTTAGTTTCTGTGCATGGACTTGTGTTGGAATTAAAAAAATAATAATAATAATTTGAAAAATTGTATTATTGAATATACTGATAATTATGGCCTTTTTAATAATTTCTGGAATATTTTCCATGAACAACAATGTGCATTATCAGTTCTGAACAGGGAATCCACCTCTATGATTTACTTTAATATTCTCGTAATTCAAACAAAGCTAGCAGAGCTCTGTCTAACTTGATTAGTCAACTAATTGCATTGTCTATTCATTTCTTGCATTCCTGAAATAATGTGACATGTTATAGACTACTTACTGAATTAAGAAAAATATTTCATATTCCACATTATTTCTTTTATGCCGATATTTATTGATAATTTTGGTCCATATAAGGTTGATTATTGTAAGGAAAATACAGCAACTTAGATTTTATACATTACATGCCTTTACTCAGGGCTATAGGCCTATATCTAAAAATATGTTTGAATATGAACACTGAAGTTTTTATTGAGTTGGTATTCTCGAATATTTCTTATTGCTTATCAGATCTGATCTTGGGTCGTCCTTTATATAGGGAGCTACCATTTCAAAAGATCATGTGAAATCCCCAGATATTCGGACATATCTTCAAGAAGAAGTTGTAAAAATTCCCATATTTGTTCACTATGCAAATGGTTGCCATTCTAGATTAACCAAGATATAAAATATGTCACAGGCGTACAGCATTTCTAAAATGGTTGCGTGATATTAGAACCGATACCATTCCATTATAGATCACACTTGAATAACTGATATGTAGATATGAATTTGTATTAACATAATTCCAGAACAGTTCCAGTTAGTCAAATACAAATTAAGTATGATAAATTAAAAAGGTTAGTTTTGAACACACTTGTTTAAACAAGCCATAAACAAAAAGTAGTTTTAAACCTGATACTCATCTTAAACTTGAAAAAAGGGAGATACAGTACCCGCAAAAAAAAAATTATATATGTATATATATATATATATATATATATATATATATATATATATATATATATATATATATATATATATATATATATATATATATATATATATATAAACCAAAAACTATCTAGGGTGAAAATGAGAATATGAACCGGTGGGTTACAAATGCAGTAATAAAGAAAGGAAAATGAAAGGTCATTCGATGACATATAACTTCGTTAATTCCTACTCTCAAAAATAAGGAAATAGTTGTTCAAGGTAGGAAGACTTGTCAGCGCTCCTTGCCAAAGGCAAATTCTAATAATGAAGATATTATCCCTGATGTTAAATCTATAATACAGAGGGAAGCAACCCTCGCTAGCAAGTAGAACTTCCCTTAATTACACGATTAAAGAATTTCTAGTTTAGAAAAAAATTACTTGCAAATAATTGTAAATGTTTGTACATATTTAAGGGTGTTATTGGTTTGGAAATTTATTCCTTCAAAGGATTAAAGAACAAGAAGCATTGTTAATAATAAAAATTGTATTTATTATTCTTTAGTGTTTATTTAACTTTTTATATAATAAATTTTCAGGTATTCATGCCACACTTTAATTTTAGTTCTGTTTACGTGTCCTTAAATCCTCCTTGCTTCCTAATAAATTATCACATATTTTATTTTTCTTGTTAGAAAGATGCAATTCGATGATTTTAATCTGGTGTAGTTTCAAAGTGACTCAATTCTTGCTGGAGCGCTCACTCTTTTTACAGCACCAGCCTTTCACTCTGGGTAGGTGGGTGGGTCAATCTCTACCATATCGGTATTAAAACCTCTTTTGGCTCATAAATCACCAACTGTCATGGATATTTTGGTGATTGGCTTGCAGATAGCTAGTAGTTTTCCAGCAACAATCAAGTTAAGTCGGATTCCAGCCTAGCTCTTCTGCTTCCAACTTTTCTGAATGTGCCTAGTTCATGGTCATCCATACGAAACCTACAGTAAATCAGATAAGTTGACAAACATCAAATTATTCAGGTAATAATATATAGTACAATAGTGTTGGTATTTGTATAGTCTTTTTATTGTTTGAAAGTGTGAGTGAATTGGGTGCATAACCCGTGCTTGTTAGTAGGTAGGGCAGATATATTGCCATGTAGTTCATTGTTCTTTAAACACTGAGGTTTTATTTATTTATTTATTGATCAATTATTTTGGCAATTCTCTCCAATAACGGCCAGCAGTCAAGTTTCATCAAGGGTGGATGCCATCAACTCACTCCTAAGGGAATTAGAGAGTGATGTTGTTGATAATTTGTAAGTTGCCGATATCTTTGAAGATGGGGAATTGGAGGAGCTTAACGACACAGAGTTGGAGATAGATTGGAGGGATGAAGAATAGGAGCCAGGTGATCCTGAAAATGCTTCTAAGGGAGGTTGAGATGAAGGAAATGATGAGGAGGGGGTTATGAGACCTTTGCTTGTTGTATCGGCGAGTACCATGATAAAAAAGAAAAATATCTTCCCAACCATCAACATCACGTGCTGGTCCTCTTGCATTCGGGCTGCTTAACCTGATGGGAGAGAGGAGTAGGAAAAGGAGGAGGGGTGAACTCCATCCAGCTAGAGTTACTCCAATTCTTCATATTGACGGAGATATGGTTCAAGATCGTTACAGATCTCGCTGGCATAGAATCACATTTCGCAGTGTCCTCCTTCGCTTCGCTTTTCATTAATAGCTATGTGATCTATTTGATTTTTGTAATTGCCAATTGCACTACTTTGATTTAAACTTTGCAAGTAACAATCTACTACTTACAACTTTCTACTCAGTTATTGCCTTTTCTTCTCTTGGTGTCATGATCATTCCTACCCCTTCTCTTCCAATGCCTTCTGTCCTTCCTGACTAGAAATATATATATATATATATATATATATATATATATATATATATATATATATATATATATATATATATATATATATATATATATATATATATATATATATATATATATATATATATATATATATATATATATATATATATATATATATATATATATATATATATATATATATATATATATATATATATATATATATATATATATATATATATATATATATATATATATATATATATATACATATATATATATATATATATATGTATATATATATATATATGTATATATATATATATATATATATATATATATATATATATATATATATATATATATATATATATATATATATATATATATATATATATGCTTTGGTCTATGTTCTTCCTACCATTCCCCTTACACTATGTTTCCCTTAGTGCCAAGACATCCAAAATATATTTCAGAAATTCATCCTGCACTTGCTGTAACTTGCTAATCGGATTCATATATCTAACATTCCAATTACAGATTTCTATCGTCTGATTGACCACTGTCAGCTATTGGAAAGTTTCCAAGTTCACCATAGTTCTTCATATAATCATCATATACGCCTATTGACGGAAAGGGACTCAGCTAGATTTCACCAGTCGTCCGTATCTTGAGTGTTAAATTCAATACTTTTCCATTCATCATCTCCTACCTCATGCTTCATAGTTCTCAGCCATATAGGCCTGCGTTTTCCAACTCTTTTAGTGTCTTTTGGAGCCCAGCTGAACGTTTGGTGAACTTATATCTATTTTGGAGTGCGAATAGCATGCCCAAACCATATTTATCTACCCCTCATCATGATGTCATTCACATATGGCACTCGAGTAATCTCTTTTATAGTTTTCTATCTAGTCTTGCCCAGCCATTTAATCCTATTACTCTTTTGAGGACTTTGTTATCAAATCTACTAAATGTGTTAGATATTTTTTTATTGTCATACCACGACTCATGCCTACACAGTAAGCCAGATCTCAGTAAACTGATATAACATCCGATTTTCTATATGTAAATTCAGGCAATTTCATTTGCATATTTTACTCAACCTACCCTTTGTCTGATTTTTTTTTTCAATCTTTCTCTATACTCTAATTCTAATGACCCAGTATTGTAGATCATATTTCTAAATACTTGAATGATCTCACCTCATTAATCATCATACCTTCCAGTGATATTTTATCTTCCACTGCATATTCCGTTCTCATCATCTCTGTATTTCTTCTATTTATCTTCAGCCTAACCTCGTGTGATGTTTCATGCATGCTAGTAAGCAAGCATTGCAAATCCTGCGATGTTCCGCTAATAAGGACAGCATCATCAGTATACTCTTGGTCAGCCGAATTCCAGTTACCAATCCATACCAATCCTTCTCCACTATATCCAACTGTTTTACACATTACAGTATTCATGAAAAGAATGAACAACATAGGTAACAACACATCCCCTCTGGATACTTTACTGCTTATTGGATATTCATTTGATAGGACTACACCAACATTAACTTTGCACTTGCTAAGCTCATAAAAAGACCTAATAAAACTTAAAAGATTATGAAGATTTCCATAATAACGCAGGACTCTCAACAAACTTGGCCAGCACATAGTATCAAAGAATTTTTCATCGTATAAAAAGTCTATCAAAAGTGGATATCTATATCCTATGCATTTCAGTACATCATATCTCAAACTTAAAATTAGGTCAGTACAACATTTACCTTTTCTAAATCCTTCTTGTTCTTCATTCATCTTTTCCATCTTTCTTTATAGTCTCTTCAGTATAAGCATGCTATATATTTTTATGACAACTGAGGTAAGTGTATTTGTTTACGAATTCTTACGTAACCTGTTTGAGAGTTTTATGTGATTCGTGCGAGATATGAACAAGCGCTTATGTAATGTTCCTTTATATTTTTATGAGGTTTTTGCGTCATGTTTGAGAGAAAATAATTTTTTCTTATATTGTGCCATGTGCTTTGGAATATTCCGGAAAGTCTTGGTTTTAGATGTTATCTATTTTTTTTTTCCGAGAACGATAAGTAGGCGGATCTAGCTGAGAGTGAGAGTTGCGTGAAACCCCAGTTTTTCCCTTGACATTTTTATCAAGATGATCACTCTGGCGTCCCTTTTAGGCCAACCCCCACGTTTCCAGATTTCTTAGAATCTTCTGGAAGTATTTTGTTTCATATAAAGGCGACCCCAGATAGAGATTCCAAGCCTTAAGTCATACCCATCTTCCCCTCTCACTCACACTCGTATAATTTAATTTTTCTGATTGTGACATTTTTGTCCTAATGCAAGTAATTTCAGACTTAATATTTTGAGTGATTTATTTGTTTTTGTGTAAATGCTTTCAAAGTTTTGTAATTTACATAGAATATACTTATTTTTTTAAAGACTGTATTATTCCAATAACCAGTGTTTAAATTAGTATTCACTCGTATCCTGTAAAGAATCAAAGTAAGAGTTGTTTGAATAGTTCTTAAGAATAATTACCCAGTTTTGTTTGCGTGTACTTAAGAGACCTTTGGATATTCAGTGTTTTAAATATTTCTGTGTTGGAGTTTTTTAACTGTCTCAGAGCTCAGGTGTTAATATATTCAAGTTGAATAGATTTAACTTAAATACAAACAGGTGAGATTAGAACTCGAGAGGTTCTATAGCTTGCCACTGGTAATATATATAATATTATATATTTGGGTTCCAGACATTGGACAATCATATAATATATTTTTGGTGGCCAGCCCTGATAGCCTTAGTATGATATATTTTGTGCCCAGATCCTTGGGATCCAGCTAGTCTGTTTTAAATATTGGTAATAAAAAGGCCGTGTTTTGATTAGGGTTTTAAACAGTATAGTCTTGATAGGGTTTTGTGTAATGTTAGGATATATTTCTTAGAGAGGTATTAAATATTGATGAATTATAAGAGAGCACAGTTTAATATCCAAGAGTTTTTTAATATCACAAATGTTCAGGAATTGTCAAAAGGTGATGTAACTTAAGCTCAGTGGCTCTCTATTTTAATGGCAGGTGGTGGCCATGCAATGAGTGGAATGATTCAAGCCCAATTCAAGTGTCTAGCCTTAGAAGCCATGATAAATTCGCGAAAGCTGTAGGAAGAAAATACTGTGACAGTTCGTGAACTGTTGGAGAAAGCTGAAGAAGAATTTTTAGCAAAGGAGGGACCAGTTGACCCACGAACTGAAAGCATGAAAGCAGATAGGAATGTTGTTACTGAGATTCAATGAATTTTAGTGGAGGAGAATTTGCTCAAGAAAGTGAGAAAAGATGGAAGAAATGGAAGCAAGACGAAAAGAAGAAGCCCTAGAGATTGCAAGACATGCGAGGAGGATGGAAGAGAAAGAAAGCAAACGAGAAGAAAAAGAGAGAGGACGAAAAGAAAAAGAGAGAAAAGGAGAAGAAAAGGAGAAGGAAGCGGCAAGAGAGATTGCATGAGATGCACGGGAGTTAGAGATGTTAAACGCCCGTGCATAGTTGGCAGTGCAGACCAAGACGACTCCTGCTATGCAAGAACCAAAGGTGAATTCCAAGGTTCACAGAAGAGAATCCAGATGAGTTCTTGGATCATTTCGAATCGGTCACATTGACTATGAAGTAGCCAGAAGATGAATGGTAAGTGTTATAGTAGAGTGTACTGTTTGGGAAAGAACGTAGTACCTATTTATCCTCATCTCAGGACCAAAAAAATTAGTATCAAGAACTGAAGAGGAGCATACTACAAGTGCACCAGACGACCCCTTAATATTATAAGGAAAATTTTCAAATTTTGTGGAAGGAGGACGAAATGATATTCCTAGATTACGCTTATAAGGTACGCCGATGTTTCAAGAGATGGACAGAGGCTGCTAACGTGAGGGTGATGGCTAATTTAGAAGAATTGATAATACTAGAACAGTATCTACGAGGATTTCATGAACATATTCAAACGTACTTGAGAGAGAGATAGGTAAAGAAATTTGATAAAGCCGCTTCGCTGAGTGAAGATTATATCATTATCAGTCATAAACACTCCTCGGGCATGAAGTTTTAACCGTCATTCCGACCAAGCGTCAAATATTCGCTGAACCATGTAATCCTGTTCAGTAATAACTACGTTAACAATTTCAACAGTTACAACTGTAGTAGCATGGGTACTGATCCTACGCAGAAGGAAATAGTACCAGAGCAACGGATGTTGAATCGTCCTCCTTCAACTATCGTGAAAGACATGCAGAAGGTTGATATTGTCTGTTTCAAGTGTGGCAAGAGAGTCCATATTAGCAAGGTATGTTAGTAAAACCAACCAAAAGCAGTTACCTAAGTGATTAAGGATAGTTCGACTTCACAGAATGCAAAGACTAAGAAACAGTCAGCAAAGGTCGAAGAGGAAAATAAACCAGTTCAATGTTTACACGAAGAATAGGATAAGCTCAAATAGCGTGGATACATTTAAACTATATATTTATGAAGTTATGTTAGCTGCAATAGACAGGAGTGAGCAACCCCGGTCAGGATATTGCGCGACACATGTTGTAACCATAGTGTGGTGGTACGACAAGTACTTCCATTATTTTGAAGGGAATATGAGGTGAAGAGATTACCTCTATATGCCGTTTGAAACTGTCATGCTAGTTGGAGACAGGTAATTCTGTAATTTTAACTTTGCATTAAAAGATTCATTGGCTGTCAAAGGAGTAGATGTCCTACTGAGTAATGATTTTGGTGGAGCGCCCTTTGTGCCATGTCCCATTGTAACGGGGAACCATTGAAGTATAGTCCTATGACTGAACTCGAGTTTGATTACCTGTCTCTGGTTTCTATTTGTGTGACAACTAGGAGTATGAAAAAGAAAATGGCAGCTGAAGAAACATATTAAATCAAAAGAGCGATGAACCTGGAGGATTTGTTTTCCAAAGAAGAGGATTCCCTTGATGGTGTGTAAGAGGAGAACTCCTGAATACACTGGGCAAAGAGGAACAACCGATGAGTGGACAAGATAACAAAGAAGAACTGGACCTGGAAGAAATAGAAAACTTAGCTTTAAAAATAGGACAAGTTAGTAGGAAAAGGCTAATAGGATTGCAATGGAAGGATGCCACGTTAACAGAGTTATTGTACCATGTGGTGGATAAGACAGAAGCACAGCGGTGTCCGACTTGCTATTATCTTTAGGATGGGTTGCTTATGGGGAAGCATAGACCTGCCGATATCCCTAGGAAGCCAAAGGGGGAATATATCATTAGATAGTTATTCCTGCACTGTTGAGAAGACAGGTGATCGCTGTAGCACACGGGACAGGACATACTGGGATAAGGAAGACGACAGAAAAGATTAGGAAACACTTTTTTGGCCTAGCATGCAAAAGGACAGAAACCAGTTTTGTCATGCATGCCACGTATGTCAGATGACTGAAAATCCGAACAAGTGCATTAAGAAAGCTCCCTTACACCTATTACAAGTGCGAGGAGAATCCTTCAGCAAGGTAATGATCGACATTGTGGGATCTTTACCAAGGACAATAAAAGGTGATGAATATATGTTAACTATGATGTGTCCAGTGAGGAGATACCCAGAAGTCATATCCCTCAGAAACATCAGTGCCAAAATAATCGCCTAGAAGTTACTAGACTTTTTTTACTAAGTTTAGTATTCCTGAAATCGTTCAAAGTGACCGAAGAACGAGTTTCAGTTCAAAATGATTTCAAGAAATAAGGAAACTATTGGCTGTGAAAAAAAAAAGTATCAACTGCTTATCATTTGGAGACCCAAGGTGCATTAAATAGGTTTCATCAAACTTTGAAAATAATGTTAACGAAGTTCTGCAACCAAACAGGGAATGAAGGGGATATCGGACTACCGTTGATGTTGTTCAGGTATGTGGTGCTTATCAAGAAAGCATGGGATTTAGCCCGAATGAAATGGTATTTGGACGAGAAGTGCAAGGACCGATCAAAATGTTAGCAGAAAAATGGAAGTATCAAGAGGAAATGGACGGAGGAAGTGTCAAGGATGTGAGGAAAAGGAATGGCGAGTTAAGGTAATTTTCCATAGAAGGCGTGAAAACGAGGCAAGGACGAGTGAAGAAAAGGTTTGGTATGAAGAGTACGAACAGACAGGTTGCTCTAGGACACCTGGTATAGGTCTATTCATCAAAAAAAAGGTTCCCTCTCGCCGACGAGTTCCAAGAACCATTCCAGATATTTTGAGAAGGGCAGTGATCTGACCTAGGTTATCAAGATATCAGGAAAGAGGAAAGATCTTAGGAAGGCCATATCAACTTTAAATTCGATACTTCAAGAACTGGATTTCAACGAGAAATTCCTTATCCAAGTGAATGCATCTAATAATGGGATTGGACCTATCTTTTGCAAGAAGACAAAGAAGGAATTCTTCACCCTGCTTTTTTTACATATTCAAAGCTGAAGAAACCTCAGCGAACCTACTCGAGAGTTGAAAAAGAACTACTAGCGTTAGTCACAGTGATAAACAAGTTTGAGGTCTATGTGAATCAAACACCAATTAAAGAGATTACAGTGTATTCGGATCATATTCCTTTAAATTTTGTGAATAAGATGGAAAATAATCAAAGGTTAACTAGGTGAGCATTGTGTTTGCAGCCATATTGTATTAATGTAAAGCATATATCAGGTGAAGATTACGTCGTTGTAGGTTATTTATCTTGGGCTGAATTGATAGATTAAGGCCCAGAATAAATGATAATTTTGGGGGGGAGATATCTTACGAAGCTTGTCTAGTGTAGAGTAATCACAGTAGTTTATTTATGTATTTTATTTAGGTTTTCATATGGGCATTGCAGAGGTGAATAGCCAGCTCTTAAGAAGAGTTCCTCTTGTGTTGTTATAAGGTTGTTATGTAAATTACGTAAGACTTTCGTTGTTATGTAAATTACGTAAGACTTTCGTCGTTAATTTAATTTTATTCTTGATGGCAGTCAGTATATGTAAATTTACGTTATTTTTAGGAATTTACTTTTTTATTTTCCCATACTTGGTTACAAAGTCTTACGTAAACTGTTTGTGTTGGTATGTGATTCGTGTGAGATATGAAAAAGAGCTTATGTAATGTTCTTTAATATTTCTATGAGGCATTGTGTCATGTTTGAGAGAAAATACGCAATTTTTATAATGTGCCATGTGCTCTGGAATATTCCTAAAACTGCTAGCATTAGATGTTATCCTTTTCTATATTTCCGAGAAGGGTATGTGGGCGCAGCTAGCTGAGAGTGAGATTTGCCAGAAAATTGGGTTCTTCTCTTGACATTTTTATCTATTTGATAATTGTTTCATCACTGTTAGGCCAACACTCCACGCTTGCAGATCTCTAGAATCTTCTGGAAGTAGCTAAGTTTCATATAGAGGTACCCCCATGTTGCAAAGATCGGATAGAGAATCCCAGCCTTAAGTCTTAAGGTGCCCGACACTTGCACGACTTTTGGCCACGAATTTGTCGTGGCAAGTCGTGCCATTCTGGGGCACGAATTGGGAGGCTCCCGCACTGTTCACAGCTAGTTCACGCATAGTTCATGATAAGTTCACGGTGAGTTCAGGAATAGTTCATGAATGTATGCCCGTTCGTGTCCACATTGACACGAACTGGCACAACGAGTTCACACATAGTTTGCGCATAGTTTGCGCACTTCCCACACTGGCACGACGAGTTTGCGCAATTCGGACAGTGCCGTGCCGACTTGGCCACGCCATATAAAAACAGGGCATCTTCAACCCTTGGTCATTTTTGTATTGGCTTTGGAAGAGACAACATGCTTAGTGTCAGAGACACCATTGCAAAGAGGAGAAGAATCCTATACCTGGAAGCTGCTCTAGTCATTGTTGAAGAGCAGCAGAAAAGGCTAGCAGAGGCAGAAGAGCAAGAAAAGGCAACCCCACCTCGAAGAAAGACACAATTAGCACAAGGGCTGATCAAAGTTAAGTATAATTATATCTTATTTTCTACCACAACAATATATAAACATTTTCCCTATCAATGCGAGTAAAATTAAATCACCCTCAAATCGAAAATGCAAATAATGTGAGTACTTTGAGGAAATCACTTATAACTTTTTTTCAACTGACAAAAATACGATGTCGCTTGCACAGAGAGAGAGAGAGAGAGAGATTCCATCAGTTATTATTATTATTATCATTATTATTATCATAATTTTTATTATCATTATTAGCTAAGGAGTTCACGAACAGTTTGTTTATAGATCACGACCTGGTCGGTAGATTTTGTCGTGACCAAAATTTTGAACGTCTCAAAATTCTCGTCACGACATGCCACGACGTCATGACGGATTTACGTACACTTCACGAGATGCGTGACACAAATTCGCTCAAGTGTCAGGGTGGCAATAGCCATCTCCCCCTCTCTTTCTCTCACTCACATCTCAGTGTTCTGTTTCAGAAGTGTTCAGAGAAATATCAAAGTTTTGTTTTGAAAGGTTTTTATAAACATAGTGAGTATTTATAAAAATTCTCTTAGAGGTTTTATAAATGTAGAGGTTTTATAAATGGCCCATAGTAAAGTGAAATATATTTGTACCGTGATCTGGTTAACAATTTCCACTCCGTATCAAAGTTAAATATTATATTCAGATTTAATTTCAAGTGAGACAAGTGATTGTATAATTTTCAATAGTATTATTTCTATTGTCTTAGTCTAAGGTTTTTCCAGGTTTAATATTTCAACTCAAGTGATTATGTAATTTTCAGATCGTAACATTTTTCTCTTAATGTAAATTTTGTTGAAACTCATTGTTTCAAGTGATTTATTAGTTTTTTTGTAAATTCTTTCAAAGTGTTATAATTCATTTAGAATATATATATCTTTGTCAAGAGTGTATTATTCGATTCACCAGTTTTTAAACTAGAATTCGCTCTTAACATGTACAAAATGGAAGTATGAGCTGTTTGAATAATTCTTAAGAATGATTACACACCTTTTCTTGAGAGTACTTAAGACACATTTGGCTATTCAGTGTTTAAGATATTGATGCCTAGGAGTTATTAAACTGTGTCAGAGCCAGGTGTGAATATTTTGAATCGTAACAAATTTAACGTAAAAAAAAAAAAAGGTGAGTTTGGAACTCGAGGGGTTGTAAATCATGACGGTAGTAATATATATAATATTATAGGTTTGGTTCCCAGACGTAGGACTATCATATAATATATATATATATATATATATATATATATATATATATATATATATATATATATATATATATATATATATATATATATATATATATATACAAATATATATATATACATATATATATATATATATATATATATATATATATATATATATATATATATATATATATATATATATATATATTTAAACAATATATGTATATATAAACAATATGAGCAATATATATATATATATATATATATATATATATATATATATATATATATATATATATATATATATATATATATATATATATATATATTTAAACAATATATGTATATATAAACAATATAAACAATATTTATATATATATATATATATATATATATATATATATATATATATATATATATATATATATATATATAAATATATATACATGTACATCTATATATATATATATATATATATATATATATATATATATATATATATATATATATATATATATATATATATATATAAACGTATATATATATATATATATATATATATATATATATATATATATATATATATATATATATATATATATACGTATATATATGTATATATATACACACACACACACATATATATATATATATATATATATATATATATATATATATATATATATATATATATATATATATAAATATATATATATATATATATATATATATATATATATACATACATATATATATATATATATATATATATATATATATATATATATATATATATATATATATATTATATACATACATATATATATATATATATATATATATATATATATATATATATATATATATATATATTATATACATACACACACACATATATATATATATATATATATATATATATATATATATATATATATATATATATATATATATATATATATATATATATATATATATATAAGTGTGTGTGTGTGTGTGTGTGTGTTCGTATGTGAGCATGTGTGCGTGTGTTTATGTGTTTGCGTGTGTAAATATATATATATATATATATATATATATATATATATATATATATATATATATATATATATATATATATATATATATATATATATATATATATATATATATGTATGTATGTATATATATACACACACATTTATATATATATATATATATATATATATATATATATATATATATATATATATATATATATATATATATATATATATATATATGCATATACAAAGAGAGAGAGAGAGAGAGAGAGAGAGAGAGAGAGAGAGAGAGAGAGAGAGAGAGAGAGAGAGAGACCCTTGGTTTGCATTTCCAGTGATCACTGATAAATTCTGAACCTACCAACCCTGAGTTCACCCATCTGTGAAGGAGTTCCTTTATTTATGGGGATGAGAAATAACATGACATTGGAATCTCTTCCCGACGTACTCTATCAGTAGGCTGAAATGGGATGGTGTCCCTCTATGGCACCACTACAGCTGAAGTGTATAATTCAATAGCACACTTTTTTTTGGAAATGATATCAGAATATAATAATACATAAATTAATTTATGCATGTATACATATACATTTTAATTATACAAATTTTGTATCTAAATTTCATAACTTAATAAAACTAAATGTCTGTCTATGGTGTTGTAGCAGTTAACGAAATAGTGGAATTAATTGATTGCGAAAAAAGGTGAGAGATTCTTAAACATTACCAACACTTTATTATGGCATTTTTCTATAAACGAATATCAGCGAAGAACTAATAACTCCGACTTTAATTCTTATAGTTTTTATGAGCCAGATGTTTGTTTGTGTTATTTATTATTGTAATAATGTAATGTATCATCTCAAATGTTATGTGTATTTAGGGCAACATTGCATCATATCGCATTGATAAAACATGTTTAAGAATGTACATAACTGGAATAATGTATTTTGATATTTGGGTTCAAGCATTTGTTAATTACCTCAAAGATAGGATGTGATTCTTTCTACGTTTGTACCGCAGTAGGATTCAAGTCTTTTGAGAGCGATGCTCTTATGTTTGTATGATTGTTTTTGTTTGTGAGATTGTTTATGAGATAATGAGACGCTCGACGCTGAGTTGGAAGTTGGTTGTCGGAACCCCAGAGCCAGAGTAATGTACCCTATTATTATACATTAAAGGGTTACGTATACACCTGCGTTTCATTAGAAATATCAACAACATAAAATTGACGACGCAGATGGATTTCCCTGGATAATTACTAATAGTTATTCACTCGTTTATAAGTGAGTAATATGCAGAAATCACCAGGCAGTATGTAACCAATACAAAATTGGCGACGACCTGATGACGAATACACGCAGAGATCATAGAGAAGCAGAAAAAACATTATTGCAAGAGAAGCAGAAGAAAAAGCCAATGAGGATTTTCCATGCAGCCAGCAAGAAGAATTTCATCAAACACGACCAAACAAAATAAGAAGACAAAGTGAATTTGAAAATTTGGTTGGATACAAAAAAGTAGGAAGTTACAAGATGACTTTAGAACAGTAGCAATATTGGGTCCAAACGTAAGTTTACCTACGTTGGTAGCTGCAAGAGTAAAACGTTGGACAATTACGTTAGCCACGTACCACTATGATATAGAATACCGTCCAACATCAAAGATGGGTAATGCAGATGGTTTATCTAGATTACCAGTAGACAAAGCTCCAGAAGAGTATGATGATAGTGTTCTGTTAATTTCTGTATATGATGTACCCATAACTGCAAAAGATGTAGCACACAGTACCAAGAGAGACCCAGTACTTAGTAAGGTTTTAGAGAGTTTAATGACATGTACAGACTTATGTGGAAAAGAGGAAAATTGTAAACTGTATAAGGATATATGGTATGAACTGAGTGTAACACAAGGAATAGTGATGAGAGGTTCAAGGGTTGTTATTCCTGATTAACTGAGGAATAACATGCTGATCACCAAGGTATTGTAAGATCAAAGTCAATTGCAAGAACTTTTGTATGGTCGCCAGGTGTAGATGAAGATGTGGAATCTTATATAAGGAATTGTATGAATTGTGTTATGCAACAGAACAATCCTCATTTTGCTAGAATGCACCCATGGGTGTTACCCAGGTATCCATGGCAAAGAGTGCATATAGATTTTGCAGGTTCTTTTATAAATTATATGTTTTCGATAGTATTAGATGCTTAAAGTAAGTGGCCAGAAGTCATTCCTATGAAAACAACAACGTCTTACACCACAATAAAAGAGTTAATGCAATTTTTTTCTACACATGGTATTCCAGAAAGAATTGTTACAGATAATGGTCCACAATTTACCTCACAAGAGTTTAAAAAGTTTTGTAATGTCAGTTGAATAAAACATACATTTTCAGCAACATATCATCCCTCTACCAATGGACAGGATGAAAGGTCTGTTCAAACATTTAAACACAATATGAAGTGTAGAAAAGCAAATTCAGGTAACATATTTTTGCATGTATCAAAATTTTTATTGTCTCATAGAACAACACCGCACAGCACAACAGGCGTGACACTATCAAGTTTGTTGATGGGGAGGAGGATAAGGTGTGAGTTAGATTTGTTGTATCCAAGTTTGCATAGTGATTTAGAAGATAAGGGTTATTAACAAGTAGAAAATCTTCCAAAAGTGTATGCTCAGGTACCAGATAAAAACTCGGCTTGTCGTAAAACGTTTAATTTTGACCTGTAACATTATAGAAGTCAATATAACATACCCATTTTTTTTCTTTACGTATTACCTTATCAAAAACATTAATCCTTATCACCATATGAACTAACATATATAAATTCTTACTAATGGTTATCATAACCATAATGTCATTACACAATCACCGTTACCACTAAGTTAAAAGATAAGTAACAATTAACTGCAAAAAGTCACTTACAACAATGCCTCCTCTCTGATACCCAGCAGATTTCACGTGCATTAAATATCAGCTAATTTCTTCTATCAGCTCTTACATTAACACATCCTAAAATACAACATCACTATAATAGAGGAACAATGTCAAAATGTCGATAAGACTATTCAACCAAACATATCCATAATTTACAAATCTCATTACACAAACAATAGCATACCTTAAAGAACACAAGCTACCTATCAACACCATTTGCTTGCATGAGTGCACTGCTGCACTCCTCAGCAACAACGCACGAACAGTTGCTTACGTACACAGCTTCGACTTCCCAGTCACTGGCCACGTCTACAGTCGACAGTACCACTGCCCACGCCACAATTTTAAACTCGTCAGTTTGCATCGGCATGCGCACACTTCACAAAACTTGAACATTACAAAAATACTTAACAAAAATAATTATTAGTGTATAACTAATAATACAAAAAGTAAGACATTTTTTACCTTTATCTGATGTCATGGTAAGATCGTATAACACTCCAGAGAAGTGGGTACCAGGAGAGATTGTAAGAGATATAGGAAATTTACATTATGATGTTCAAGTTGATGGAAATATTGTAAAACGTCATGTTGATCAATTACAGCCATTAAACAGAAATACAGTAGAGTATGTGAATGTTAGAGATGGAAAACTTTCAGAAGTAGTTAGATCAAATAAGTCAAATATTAACCAAGATGCTCCAACATCAAATGTAGATTCACAACCAATTCATGTACTAATACAAGATGAGGTTATAGTGCTTCCTAATAGGATTACTAAAGGAAAGCCCCATGAGAGATTAGATTTATAAAGATTTTTACAATGTCAAGTTAAGGGGGAGGAGACTGTTATGTATTATTGCATTAATGTACTGTATTACCTCAAATGTTAGGTGTATTGAGCGAAACATTACATAATATTGCATTGATACAACATGTTTAAGAATGTACATAACTGAAATAATGTATTTTGATATTAGGGGTCAAGCATTTATTAATTACCTGAAAGATAGGATGAGATTCTCTACTTTTCTACTGCAGTAGGATTTAAGTCTTTTGAGAGCGATGCTCTTATGTTTGTATGATTGTTTTGGTCTGTAAGATTGTTTATCAGACGCTCGACGCTGAGTTGGAAGTTGGTTGTTGGAACCCCAGAGCCAGAGTAATGTAGCCTACTATTATACATTAAAGGTTTACGTATACACCTGCGTTTGATTAGAAATATCAACAACATAAAATAGACCACGCAGATGGAATCCCCTGGATAATTACAAATAATATAATTATTCACTAATTTACAGGTGAGTAGTATGCAGAAATCACCAGACAGTTTCCTTCGAGTTTCTCAAGATATCCTTAGGGAGAAGATACCATTTTTTTTTTCTTTTTTTATTACCCGAGTAGCCGTTTATTGACAGGTGGAATGGCGAGTTTTAGTTTTACACTCACTTTAGAACCGACCTAAAAGAATTGTCTCTCAGTCCTAACTTCCACTGCTGGTTTTCTCTGTCAAAGGGACAATAAGTTAGTGTCACTGAAAGTTTATCCAAGTCGATGCCAAGAGCGGAGAGTTCGGCGAAGCAAATGAGGGCCATGACACAATGTATTTTTCTATTTATAGAAACGATTCTCTGAGAATGTTTTAAGCTATTAGTTCTATAAGAATAACGAGGAAGAATATATCGTAAATTTCAAGGTTTCTTGATAATCAGTCACTGCACTTATTAATCAATAATAATAATTTTATAAAGAAACGGAGTAGGATTTAAAGATTATCGACAGTGTGGATGTATTACACTTTTATACTGCCCATATCAGAGGTCTCTTGTTCTTTTCATGATTATGATCCTTAAAAAGATTTTCTTCCAATATTGCTGGTGCTTATTCTCCTAGGTCTAGAAGATACAACAATGTTACTTGTAATTTGTCTTTCTCTTCCCCACCTCGACTGTACACATGCTATTAGTATAGCATGCCTTTACTAAAGAGATTATAAATTTATATTCTAACATATCGACTGATTTCGCTCCATAATTTTCAAGATTAAAAAGATTATACATTTTTCAATTTTAGCTTACAAACTAATGCCATTGCCTCCTAAGACGCAATAATACAGAGCGCCGATCTAACAACACAGTATTGGAACAAGGAACATGAATTTCTACTGCGCAGAATCCTAATTTTAGGTGACCCTTTGCCTTTCAGCTCAGTTGACCTCTTACTGCTTATGCTGATTATTAAATAAATGTGTTTGCTCCTCGAATCGCACCGGAATTTGGTTATTAATTCCATCATGCAAGAATTTAATCACAGTCTAACTGTAAACAAGATTATATATGGGACACTGACTTCTATTTCAACACAATTAGATGTAATTATGAACGATAAAAAGATACAGAAAAGGATGAACACAACGATCATTAAAACAGACGAATGCATAGAATAATAATAGGTTTTGATAATTCCTTCATTAAGGAATAGGGTTTGGAGGATTACAGTTTTAGCAGACGATAGAGATTGATAAAAAACACGTGAAAAGATCAACCATTACTTTAAAATGAAAGAAATCTGTTTGTATATTATTATTATTATTATTATTATTATTATTATTATTATTATTATTATTATATTATTATTATTATTATTATTTCCTAAGCTACAACCCTAGTGGGAAAAGCAAGATACTAGAAGCCCAGGGGCTCCAACAGGGAAAATAGCCCAGTGAGGAAAGGAAACAAGGAAAAACAAAATATTAAGAACAGTAACATTAAAATAAATATTTCCTATATAAACTATAAAAACTTTAACAAAACAAGAGGAAGAGAAATTAGATAGAATAGTGTGCCCGAGTGTACCCTCAAGCAAGAGAACTCTAACCCAAGACAGTGGAAGACCATGGTACAGAGGCTATGGCACACTCCAAGACTAGAGAACAATGGTTTGATTTTGGAGTGTCCTTTTCCTAGAAGAGTTGCTTACCATAGCTAAAGAGTCTCTTCTACAATTCCAAAGATGGAAGTAGCCACTGAACAATTGTAGTGCAGTAGTGAACCCCTTGGGTGAAGAAGAATTGTTGGTAGTGTTGTCAGGTGTATGAGGACAGAGGAGAATCTGTAAGGAATAGGCCTGACTATTCGGTGTATGTGTAGGCAAAGGGAAAGAACCGTAAGCAGAGAGAAGGATCCAATGTAGTACTGTCTGGCCAGTATAAGGACCCCATAACTCTCTAGCGGTAGTATCTCAACGGGCGGCTGGTGCCCTGGCCAGCCTAAGTGAACCTTGCAAATGAGAATGAAAAAAAATCTTGTCGATGAAAATAAAAAATACAGAAAAGTTGATTGTATTGCGGCATGGAAGTTCACGATATGTTCATGTCTATATTGTTTTAAGATGAGATACATTTTTTCTTAATATTATATTATTCATCATCCACAGACAAAGTCATCTGTAATGGCTTATAGCACGAGTGTGTATTTCATTTACACTTATCGTTCAACTTTATTTCCGGACCCGTTTTCCTTTATATATTTTCTCTCTTATCCATTAGTTGGCCGGTGGGGAGTTTCCATTAACAGCTGAATGAAGGGCTCCAAGACACTTTACCACCATTTTTTGTAGCATCTCTTTACCTCTTCGCACAAGCTCTTTCGTTCGCTCTTTCCTGACATACTCTAAACCTCTCGTTCAGTAGGAACCTCGTGCTATCAACTTGAATGCAATGGTTTCTATGAACTATAAAAGGATATCATGGTGCAATGTAATTTCTATCGAAAAAGTAACCACTTTTTTTTCCTTTCTTTTTTTACTTTAAAGACTTTTTTTTACCAGTTTTTAATCCTTTTATTGCTCTTGTCAATTTATGACTCAAATGGTCTAGAATACAATTGAAGAGCATCCAGAGTACAGTAGATATTGTTTGAAACCTAACTTTTTTATCTCATGATCGATGAAGTAATAACTTTAAAATTTGCATCTAATTCCTTAAGTAATTTTTCGGATTATTTTAATATCTTTCCAATAATTTTATGCAAAGGTTTTCATGAATGTAAGATAAATTAAAAGATTATTTTATATCGTTAACTGGCTTGGTAAACGAACCAAACAAGGGATCAATTTCTTGTTCTCTTTTGTGGTTACATCTTTATGATGAAATAGATGTTAACTGAATATCTCTCTCTCTCTCTCTCTCTCTCTCTCTCTCTCTCTCTCTCTCTCTCTCTCTCTCTCTCTCTGCATGTTATATAAATTGAATGTAAAAAAAAGAAATAAAACTTTTTTAAGCTCCACTTTTTCTCCTTATTGATATATGGTCAATACCACTTTCATCATACCTGATTAGATCCATTGATTTCGAATCTTATCTGTGCTAAGGATGGATAGAGGTTTTTTAGGACTGATTAGTGAAGGATTAACGTTAAGAGGTTACCAAATCTACCTGGAATTAGTTTTCCCTGGAACTTTTTCGCTTCAACTGCATTTAGATAGTTTTACAGAATCTTCATCGTGATACTTCATTACATTAAAGTGATGATGGAGACAATATCAGACAAAAAGATCAAAGCTCTAGTAAATAAGTAGTAAAATGATACGTAAAGCAAAAAACGTGCAAGTTTTAATATATACATACATATATATATATATATATATATATATATATATATATATATATATATATATATATATATATATATATATATATATATATATATATATATATGAAGTATATATGCATAAAAATCACAGGAAAACGTGATGCTCAGATGCAGAAGAACCACAGGGAAAATTAAAATACGAAATATAGGATTAAGTCCTGACTAGTTTCGTGATACTTCTTCAGAAGACTGATATATTGAGAGAGGTTTATTTACATTTTATAGGGAAAGTAGACGTACGAACATACATATAGAGGCGCACAGAACAATGACAATCCCATAGCAGCTACCTGGGCTATGGTCAGGTGTTTACTGGGCGGAGATTCGACCTCAGTCCTCACTTCACTCTGCATTCTCTACAGGTATAAACATAATAAAACATTAAATTGCATTATAGCGCACCGTGCCGGTTGACCCTACATTATAGCGCACCGTGCCGGTTGACGCCAGGTTTATTTTTCCAATGAATCATATTTTTGAAACAATATAGATGTAACATCACGTATTCTAATAACATCTACAAACTTCTGTACTGATATAGCAGTGCATATTTAATAAAAAATGAACAAACTTTCAAATTAACATAAGCCTCCTCTGCCGCCCAGGAAAAACCATAGATAAAAAACAAAATCTCAAGTTTTGAAAAAACTATGGAAACCTGTGTATCCACGGCAATAATGCAGAGTAACTTAAATTTGAGTGGTGGAACCTCACTCTTGTACTACTAATAAATAATAATAATATTAATAATAAATTCGACTTGCTCTGGCTAGCGTGCGCTAGAAAGTGACCACTTACTAAATACCTCTTCAAACATCGAATATGTTTCACCCAACACTAAATTCTCATTGGCCACTGCCTACATAACAACTGAACTTCAGTAACAAGACACTTAAGATCTGCTTACATGTCGTTAGGACAATTATTTTTCGCTATACTTCGTAACGTGAAAAAATTCTAGTCCTCACTTCACTCCGCATTCTCTACAGGTATAAACATAATAAAACATTAAATTGCATTATAGCGCACCGTGCCGGTTGACCCTAGATAATACCAAAGAAAGGGAGAGAAGGAAAGAAATGGAGAGAAAGAAATAAATGTTCCGATTGAATGATTTACACATTTAACCTCTTTTTGAAGCCTTTGGCAAACATGTTTACTTGAAACAGACTACCAACACTCATGTCTATGAAGACACCTATCATTGACCTTATCGTTTGCGATGTTTGAACTTGTAGCCACAGTTTTAACAAAAAATTCTGTTTGGTTACATTACAGGAGCTTTTAAAAACCTCAAGATAAATCTATCAAAGGACAAAATCATTCCAGCTTCCTCTGTATCAAGCAAAATACATCAAATATGGAAAAGCATTTGTGACAACTTCCGATATCAAAAACTTCACAGTATTGGTGATTTTTCATTTTTTTTTTTCTGTTCAACTCAGAAATCTTCAAATTACAATAAACTTAATTCCCCAAATCTCAGATAAGAAAACCTTAATGATCTATCAAAATAATAAAGAAGTTTTCCAATATAGGAAAATATAATCCGCACGGATTCTGCCACACCATATTATCAAAAAGATCCTTTGTATGCACCGATCTACCAGCTTAATGCTTCACAGGTGCTTGCAAAGATTTAACAAGTGAATTTTCCGTTGGATCTATGTAACCCCTCATTTCATGCATGCACGTTATGGCATAAATAGCTTTATCACTGGAGATTACTAAAGCACCGGAATCTAATAAAAGCATGATAAATAAAGCATCATACAATGGCATTTCGCTTTGCTCGTGACCATTATTGTAAGTTTCTCTTTGTTGAAAGACCAAGTTGGTAGGCCTTGTCAGTGCTGTCATTCATCGATGATAGAAGATACCATAACAACTGAGGTCCCCCAATTTCCTGTCCAAATTAGATGCCACCGTTAAAGACGACTGCTGGCATTTCATTGCATTCACGATCCTGGAAAGCAGATTCCAAAAATAAAACATTGTACATATATACTTATAATTTCAAAAACCTTTACCTTTTATATTAAAGTTAAATTTCAGCGAAAAATCCCATTTTTTATTTATTTATTTATTTATTTTTTTTTTTATCTTTGCCGTGTGTAATAAACCTTTTGTTACGTAAAAACTCAAAGTTTAACAATAAAGTTTCATTCGTTAATATCAACAGTCAAAATGGAGAGGACTTTCACTCTGGAATATTCTACAAGAATTTTTTCCTCCATTTTATTAATAACCTTTGGTATAAAACACCAAACCTCAAGTTAAAGCATCAATTCCCTCTGTACCGGGACACCAATATTAGAGATTAAAAAACCTCAAAATATCTTTCTAAAGTAGAAAAACAGTCTTAAGAATGAATAACTCTCACAAGTCCATAACTCTGAAAAATGTAAGCAAGAATTTACCATTCATCCATGTTAGTTGACAACACTTCAAAAAATCCGCTCTTTTGTACTCTTCCTGGGCTAACATACATTGATGACCTGAACAGTGTACTCAGTACAAGTTTAAATTCTTTGGTTTTCTATGTTTCCAAATCTGGCTCTTTGCTACCTACTTTCATTAAAATCGAATTTTTTTCATCTGGAACAACGTTCAAACATTGCCAAAGTACTTTACATAATTCTGTCGACTGCCTCCTGCTCCTTCATGTTTAATTTTAAAGATTCATTTGCTGTCCAGTTTCCAACCACTCTTTTCATGATAAAAAAAATGCGCTGTATTCATCGCTAAAAACTTCAGAATTACTCCAAACCTACTACTGAGGTGTCACAATATATAAATTTCCCAACACCAGAGGCGTCACAATATAACTTAAATCTGAGGAGTCACAATATAGTGGTAAATTTCCTATGTCTGAAGCGTCGCAATATAGCGGTAAATTTCCTACGAGGCGTTGCAATATATTGATAAGATTGCCTACATCCGAGGCTTCGCAATGTGATAAATTGCCTACATCTTAGGCGTCACAATAGAGTGATAAACTGCCTACATCTGAGGCGTCACAATATAGCGCTAAACTGCCTACATCTGAGGCATCACAATAGTGCTAAGCTGCTACAGTACATCTGAGGCGTCACAATATAGTGATAAACTGCCTACATCTTAGGCGTCACAATATAGTGATAAACTGCCTACACCTTAGGCGTCACAATATAGTGATAAACTGCCTACACCTTAGGCGTCACAATATAGTGATAAACTGCCTACACCTTAGGCGTCACAATATAGTGATAAACTGCCTACATCTTAGGCGTCACAATGAAGTAATACGTTAAATAAGTCTGATGCAAGTATATAGTTAAAGTAACGACCAAAATAAAAAGAATGAATTTCTGCGTCAAAACGTGATCTCGAGTAGAGCATCTGATATTTCCCCCTTAAATTCCCAACTAGCTTTGCTCAATATGTAAAAATACAGAAATACTTTAACGTTTTCATTTTAACAATACCTCTCACGACAAATTTCGTGGAAATTATGTAACAGACAATTCTGTCCCAAAGATATTCGTTAAAATAACGTTTTTGTTAATTCAGAAGGTTTGGCATCTAAACAAGGTCTTTAACGACATAGTTTATCCTAATACTGTAGTTACGAAATTTGCCTCCAGTATTCGTCCACTGTAAACCTTTCCAAATATAATTTAAGAGTCTGAAAACCAATTATACTTTCTTGTAAATAAATCCAAATCTTG
>NC_090755.1:43996840-44001840 GCF_036898095.1 Palaemon carinicauda | reverse complement strand
TTTTAACATCCTTGGCTGTGTCTTTAGTTATCCCGTTTTCAGAGTGCTTTGTTTTCCCCACCTTCTTTTCAGTTTTCTTCGGACCACTTATTTCATGCATAGTTAGTCTCACCTGGTCCTCTACTGTGATAAGTGTCCTATTGGAGTAGCTGTCTTCTTATTCCTCAGTTTTTGTAATGTATCAATGTTCTTTAATATAAGTCTTGAGTGAACCTTAGTGGAATTGGTAACGTGTTTTATGTTTGAAATTTAGTATATTAAGGTTATTGATTTTGTTATTTGTGCGGTGCAGGATTGTTTGAGTGTTTTCTGGTTTATTTCGGTAAGAAAGAGATTAACGTAATTATGTAAACTGTTTCATTATTAAAGTGTTAAATTTTGTTCTGTTTTGAAATTAAACCTTTCATTAGTTATTTTATGTGCCCTATGGAACTTATTATTCTCTGAACCTTGGCCATAAAGTCGTCACATAAATTGGGGGCCTGTCCGGGATATATCTTTTACCATATTGAGGATTCATTCAGTAAAACAATTGTCGCCGCAAATAGTGTTCAATATTTTTTAGTTTCACTCAAGATTTATTGTAAACATTCTGAATACCTGTTATTAGGGTTAATGATATATATGTGCGCGCTGTGAAATCATTTTCGTTAATTGGTTATGGACGGTTTGCTCTTTTGGGTAATGACAACGCAGTAGTATATTTTTTCATTTTCGCCCTCACCGAGTCGACGACTCCTCGAGACTCACGAGAGCTATCCGGAAGCTCTTATCCATATTTTTTCCTTATATAATTACAACTACAACTTGTGCAGTCATTTCCCCTGGGTTAGACGATACCAGGATCGCGTAGTTTATACGATAGGTGAGGAATCGTTTAAACCTTTTATTTACTTTATTTTTTCTCTGCGCCGACGTTCAATTTTGTAAGTTGTCATTCAAGTTGTTTGGAGTAAATAACGCTTGTTTAGGACCAACAGGTTATTTCCTTAGTTCCTCCATATCAGCTTGAATCGGGAATGTAAAATTTTTCACTCCCTCGTATTCTTTATTACCTTTTGCTTTCGAATCGGGACTGTCCCTTTTCCCTTTAAACTCTAAAAATAATCGTATTACTTGTAATGTTTGTTTAATTTTGTCGGGAAACTATAAAATCGCTAACATTATAATTTTGTATTGTGGATTGTAATGCAAGTACTTGAATGGCAGCAGGAACGTGTTAATCTATTATAATTGTAAAACAGGAATTCAGTTGTTTACTAAAGGAAGTTTTCTTTAAACTTTAACCATGGCTCAATTTAACGTTCAGAAGTTTGCTGCGGATCCCTCTGCTGAGTTAGCTAGTATCCCAAATGCTAAGAAACTAGAGCTTCTAGAGTTAGCTAGTCATTTGTCAATTGCAACTAGGAGTAGTATGCGGAAGAATGAAATTCGCAACTTGATTCTTGAGCATTATATGCATGTGGGTGAACTAGGCAGTGAAGCTAGACAGTATATAACTCGTGAACCAGCAGTACTAGCCCACGAGCAGCAGTTAGAATATGAGCGCATTTCCCTTGAACACGAGAAACTTGCAGTACAGAAATTAGAATCGGAGAAACAATTTGCGTGGTTGGAGAAACAAGCCGAAGAGAAAAGGTTAGAATCTGAAAGATTAGCGGAAGCCCAAAGGGTAGAGTCAGAGAGACATATGTCGAAACTTAAATTAGAATTCGAGATAGAGAAAGCTAAACTTCAGTTAGCTTTAGATAGAGAGAAAGAAAAAATGAACTATGAATCTTCGTTAGCACTTAAATTTGAACAGGAAAAAGCAAAGCTTTCTAGAGAGAATAAGGAACATGAAATTTCGCTTTTGGAAGCCCAGGAGAAACCCTTTGATTTAGCAAAAAACATTAAATTGGTTCCCACATTTACAGATTATGATCCTGAAGATTATTTTAAGACTTTTGAAGAGACTGCCTTGCATTTGGACTGGCCACGCGAACAGTGGGTTTGGCTATTAAGGCCGAAATTAACTGGGAAAGCTGCGAAAGTTTGTAGACATCTCGAAAATACGACAGATTACCAGAATGTTAAACAAGCAATTTTGGATGCGTTTTCAATCTCTGTCGAGGGATATCGTCAGACCTTTCGTAACAAAACTAAGTTCACAACTCAAACCTATGTAGAATTTGCTTCGGAGAAATTAAGGGAGTTTAGGAAATGGGTAAAATCTGCTGCAGTAAATACTTTTGCTGAATTAGAGAATTTGGTTGTACTTGAAGAGTTTAAACTAAAGCTTCCTTTGAACATTATGATGTATTTAGAGGATAGGGAAGAAAAAGACTTGTTAAAGGCAGCTTCTCTAGCAGACACTTACTCTTTAATACATAAATTCGGCAACAGTAAGAGAACCGACCAGAATGTAAAACCATTTACAGCTAAAAACTCTGAAACTCTGACTGATATGGCAAAAGCGTCTAATGTTCGTTGTAGTTATTGTAAGAAAGACGGTCACACAATTAAAAACTGTCCAGATCCTAAATGTAAAACTTCTTTGCCTTTTCGGAACCCATTTAACCCTTTTCTTAACTTTAAAGGTAAAACGGATGGTCAGATTAAGCCTGTCTCCCATATCCATTCTGAAAAGCCTGTAAATCTATTTGATGATTTTACTTTTGATGGAACTGTAGCTTTGAACTCTGATGGGGATAAATATAAAGTCAGGATACTTCGGGACACGGGTGCTTCGCAAAGTTTACTATTGAGAAATGCTCTCCCTAATATTGAAGCTAACGTAACTAATGAACATGTTCTCGTGAAAGACCTTTCACAAATATCTAAAGTTCCCCTTGCTAATGTTCATCTTGATTGTCCTATAAAGAAGGGTAATGTGCTGGTAGGCATAAGAGATATTGAATTTCCAGTAAAAGGTGTAACTTTATTATTGGCTAATGACCTTGCAGGACGTTTGGTAGTTCCCAACGTCATTGTAATGGAAAAACCTGTAGGTGAAAACATTGAACCTGATCCTGATTGCTCTGTAAATCCTTCCTGTGTTGTCACTCGTAGCCAGAAATCTAGTTCGGATGAATCTAAAGTCACTTCTGTAAATTTTGAAGCACAAAATGTTATGAGTAGAGATAACCTTATCAAAGCTCAGAAGCACGATAACACTTTAAGTAAGCTTCATGACCAAGCAGTTTCTAGAAGTGAGATTAGCAAATCCCCATGTTTTTACTTTGAATCTGATTTGTTAATGAGGTTTTACCGTTCCCCTGAGAGATCTAGTGAAGACACATGGAGCGAAAAGCGACAAATTGTGCTGCCTCTTTCTGTTAGGAATTCTGTAATGGAAATAGCTCATGATGCCTATGGAGGACATTTAGGAATTCATAAGACCTATTGTAAGATTTTGAATAGTTTCTATTGGCCTAATATGAAAAAAGATGTAGCAGAATTTGTTCGCACTTGTCATGTATGTCAGATATCAGGAAAACCGAACCAGGTAATACCCAAGGCACCTTTACAACCGATCTTAGTCCCTGATGAACCTTTTAGTAAGATAATTATAGATAACGTTGGTCCTTTACCAAAAACCAAGAAAGGTAATCAATACTTGCTCACTTTGATATGTCGTACGACCCGATATCCTATTGCCATCCCTCTTCGTAACATTTCTGCTAAGAACATTGCTAATTCTTTACTGAAAGTTTTCACAAATTTTGGTATCCCAAAGGAAATACAAAGTGATAGAGGTTCGAATTTCACCAGTGACCTTTTTGCCCAGGTACTTAAAGAACTAAATATTAAACAAACTTTGTCTGCTGCCTATCACCCAGAGTCTCAGGGTGCCCTTGAGCGTTGGCATCAAACTTTTAAGAGTATGCTTAGGAAATTTTGTGTTGAAAGTCAACTTGAGTGGGATGAGGGCATTGATTTCCTTCTGTTTGCTATCAGGGAAGTTCCCCATGAGTTCCTTGGTTTTCACCCTACGAGATGTTGTTTGGGAGGTCAGTTAGAGGACCGCTTTCAGTAATTAAAGAGGAATGGTTGAACACTCCTTCTGAGTCTAGCCAAACCATTCATCAATATATGAATAAACTTAAAAGCACATTAATGCAGGTTAGGAAAATTGCTGGGGAGAAATTAAGGGGTCAACAAATCTTAATGAAGAGAAACTATGACAAAGCTTGTAAAGTCAGAAAATTTAAACCTAATGACCTTGTGTTAGCCTACCTTCCTGTCCCTGGTTCCCCTCTTAAAGCTAAGTTTTGTGGGCCCTATCCCATCATAAAAAATGTTAACAATGATACCTACATTATCAAAACTCCAGATCGTAGAAAACTCACTCAGATCATTCATGTTAATTTACTTAAGGCTTATCACTCTAGGAAAACTGGAAATGGTTCCAGTGAGACGGTTGTTAATCTTAATTTTAAGGTAGAGACTCCAGGAGAGGACAATTCATTGGAAGACCTTATTGCTTCCTCCATGCCACAAACCAATACTGAGGTTCTAAATAACCTGGATCTATTCCTGAACCACCTCTCTCCTTGGCAGTCGCAAGACTTAAAGAATGTAATCTCTAGCCATTCAACTCTCTTTAATGATTTTCCCAGGAAAAGTGATTTGCTGCTACATGACATCGAGCTGGTTCCTGGTACAGCACCCATTCGTCAGCAGTCCTATCGTGTGGGTCCTGAGAAGAAGAGCAAAATGAAGGAGGAAGTCGAATATCTTCTCCGGCATGGTCTAGCAAGACCGAGTAAATCGCCATGGGCTTCACCTTGCATCCTAGTTCCAAAAGAGGACGGTAGCTACAGATTTTGTACAGACTATAGAAAGATTAACAATGTTACCATTAAAGATTCCTACCCTTTGCCACTCATTGATGATTTAATTGATTCAGTAGGACAAGCAAAGTTTGTAACGAAGATAGACCTCTTAAAGGTTCTATTATCAGGTAGGATTAACTGAAAAAGCTAAGTTAATATCTGCTTTCATTACACCCTTTGGAC
>NC_090755.1:43969340-43991840 GCF_036898095.1 Palaemon carinicauda | reverse complement strand
GAAATAGGAAGTGGCTAATTTTTTTAGGGAATAAACATATGTTATCCTAAAATAGAAATATGTAAAAAAATCTTCATTATTTTGTAAATTACATTTATATCAGGGGCCATATCTAAAGGTAATTTTTTGAGTACTTGGAAATTTCGTAAAAAAATACATATATTTAATATATAATATATTTATGCAGGTAAAAACATACCAAAATATCACAAATTCTATAGGGAACAAGAATATATATAGATAGGGCAGCTTACGCTTCGGATATGTCCACAAAATGGCCGCCAACCACACTGACTCAGACTCCCTAATCTGCCACTTGAAATGTAGGAAGGGTATGTCAATTTCAAGGTGTTATTTACTAATCTAATTATTATTGGATATGCATAAAAATTGTATGGTGGGTTGCTGGATAATTGTCGATTATTTTACGACTATAAAATTAAAATTCTGACCCAAAAAATTTTTTTTGAAGGGAAATAAAATCGAAAAAAAAAATGTAAAACAATATTTTAGCTAGAAAAATTTGATGATATTCAATCAAAAAAAAAGTAAACAAAATTTTCCGACAAATAAACATCTAGAGGAATCATTACTCTGTGATAGTTCCTTAGTACGTAGTAATTTTGAAAGAATTGGGAAAAAACTAAAAAATGGCAATCACCGGAAAATCGAACACATACCTATATATACGCCATATCTGGCTAAAAAAAAGATAGGCATGGGTAGCCAGATCATCTAGAAACACTTTCCAACACTATAAAAATATAAGTTTTGCGACACTACTTGCCAATTCCTTACGGTAACATGACTAAGCAAAAAAATGCAAAACAAATAAAAAGGGGCACTCGTGGAAAAATGGCCATTCTAATATACGGCATTTCAGAAAAAAAAAATTTCAGCCACGTGCTAGGCAAACCATCAAGGCATATTTTCCGACAAATAAACATATAAATGAAATATTACTCTGTGATAGTTCCTTAGTACGTAGTAATTTTGAAAGAAATGGGAAAAAACGAAAAAATGGCAATCACAGGAAAATCGAACACATACTTATATATACGCCATATCTGGCTAAAAAAAAAATAGGCATGGGTAGCCAGATCATCTAGAAACACTTTCCAACACTATAAAAATATAAGTTTTGCGACACTACTTGCCAATTCCTTACGGTAACATGACTAAGCAAAAAAATGCAAAACAAATAAAAAGGGGCACTCGCGGAAAAATGCCCAACATTCTAATATACGGCATCTCAGATAAAAAAAAAAGACATGCACGTGTTAGCCCAACCATCAAGGCACACTTTCTAACACATAAACATGAAAAAAAAATCAATAATATACGGCAATTCCTTACTACGTAGTAAATTTTTACAAATATTGAAAAAAAACAGAAATTGGCAACCGCAGTTAAATACCCAATATACCAATAACTACGTCGTATCTGACAAAAACAAAATCACGCATGGGTAGCCAGATCATCTAGACACACTTTCCAACATTAAAAAAGCAAAAGTTTTACGACACTATTTCGCAATATCTTACGGAAAAATGACTTGGCAAAAAAATTAAAAAAAATTAAAAAGGGACACTCGCGGTAAAATGCCCGACATTCTAATATACGACATCTCAGATAAAAAAAAAGACATGCACGTGTTAGCCCAACCATCAAGGCACACTTTCTAACACATAAACATAAAAAAAAATGAATAATATACGGCAATTCCTTACTACGTAGTAATTTTTACAAATATTGAAAAAAAAACAGAAATTGGTAACCGCAGTTAAATACCCAATATACCAATAACTACGTCGTATCTGACAAAAACAAAGTCATGCATGGGTAGCCAGATCATCTAGACACACTTTCCAACACTAAACAAGCAAAAGTTTTACGACACTATTTGGCAATATCTTACGGAAAAATGACTTGGCAAAAAAATGAAAAAAAATGAAAAAGGGGCACTCGCGGTAAAATGGTCCTCGTGGTGATGAACGACATTTTAACTAAAAAAAAAAACATGCACATGGTAGCCAAACAATCCACCAAGACTTTCCACAACTGATAACCTATACAAGTTGCACCATTCTACGACAATTTCATAATACGTAATAACTTTGATAATTATGCAAACTACCTCAGAAGGGTAAACTCGGACGCGAACGACCCCGACGCGTCTCAGAAATCGGGGAAGGAGTACAGCTACAGCAATGCACATCTGGACACTACTAGAGCGTGTAGGGGAGACACCTCCTGCAGGTCGATCACCCACAAATTCAGTCACAGGGGTGAGTCACGTGAGAAAAACCTGTTTTTTTTTTGACGCTCGGGGTCGCAAACGACCCACCGTACCTATCCAGGGTTAAGAGACCTTTGGATATACAGTGTTTTATATATTGCTATCTGGGAGTTATATAATTGTCCTAGAACTTGGGTATTAATATTTTCAATTGTAAGTGATTAAATGTAGAAAACAAACAGTTGAATTGGAACTTGAAAGTATGTATAGCTTAGGAGCTTTAATATATTGTGTAAGATATTTTAGTTCCCAGACTCCGGACCATCTTATAATATTTATTTGGTGCCCAGACCCTTGGGATCGAGAGAGTGTAATAACGGAGCCGTTTTTTTGATTAAAGGATTCGAACATTTTAGTGTTAATAGGACTTTGTATATTGATAAAATATATATTTTTTGAGAGGATTTTTTTTGGAGGGGAGGGGAGGGAATGTACAATAGGGCAGTTTAATATCGAGGATTTTTTAAATAACCCGCAAGTTCAGGAATTGTCAGAAGTTAATGTAACCAAAGCTCAGTGGCTCTATTTTGATGGCGTGTGGTGACCATGAAATGAGTGGAATGATTAAAGCCCAAATCAAGTGTCTAGCCTTTCAAGCGATGATAAAAACGAGAATGTTTTTGGAAAAAAATATTGTACCAGCAGATAAACTGTTGGAGGAGGCTGAGGAAGAATTTTCAGAAAAGCAATGACTAGTTGACCCACAAACTGAAGGCATGAAAATACATAGGGCTGTAGAGGCCACAATGTGTACCTTTCCAAGACCAGGGGAAGGATTATCAAGAAGTGAACAGGAGCGTGCTTGAAGTATATCATATGACCCCTGAGTATTATGATGAAAGCTTCCGAAGTTTGACGATGGACAAGAAAATTACTTTCCTTGATTTCACTTATAAGGTACGACGATATTGTGAAAGATGTACAGAGGCTGTTAATGTGAGGGATATTGCTGATTTAGAAGAATTGATAATACTAGAACATTATCTACGAAAAATTCTTGAACATATTCGAACGTACTTGAGAGATAGAGAAGTAAGGGAACTTAGTGAGGCTGCTTCGCTGAGTGAGAATTATAATATTATCAGTCACAAACCCTCTGCAAGCATGAAGATTCAACCTTCACTCCGACCAAGTGTCAAGTATTTGACGAACCATGGAAACCAGTCCAGTAATTTCTATGCGAGCAAGTTCAACTATTACAGCGGAAATAGAACTGGTACTGTTCCTAAGGAGAATGTGATATTACCACAACAACAATCGTGGAATTATCCTCCTTCATGTATCGTTAGAGACATGCAGAACGGTAATATTGTCAGTTTTAAACGTTGCAAAAAAGCCCATATCAGTAAGGAATGTTGGTTAAACTATCCGAAAACAGTTGCCCAAGTGTTTAAGGATACTTCAACTTCATAGAATGTGAAGACGAAGAAACAACCGGGGAAGGTCGAAAAGGAAAATAAAAACAGTTCAAGGTTTATATGATGAACAGGACAAACACAAGCAGTGTGGATACCTTTAAACCATATATATATATATATATATATATATATATATATATATATATATATATATATATATATATATATATATATATATATATATATATATATATATATATATATATATATATATATATATATATATATATATATATATATATATATATATATATATATATATATATATATATATATATAAGCGTGTATTAGCACCAATAGACAAGAGTGAATGAACCCTTGTCAGGATATTGTGCGACACAGGTTGTAATCATAGTGTGGTGGTACGAGGAGTACACCTGTATGTGGTACAGTGTCTCACAGGAGATACGGTTATTTAGAAGGGAATAAGAGGTGAAGAGGTTACCCCTATATGCTGTTTGAAACTCTCATGTGGGTTGGTGACAGGTAAATTGGATTTTTCTGTAAAGGATTCATTGGCTGTCAAAAGAATAGATGTCCTGCTGGATAATGAGGTTGGTGGAGCGCCGTTTGTGCCATGTCCCATTGTAACAGAGAAACCATTGAAGTATAGTCCTATGACTGAACTAAAGAAGAATTACCCGTACCTGTTTCTTAGTTGTGTCAGGACTAGGAGTAGGATGAAGAAAGTGGCTGCTGAAGAAGTAAAAGAAATTGAAGGAGCGGTGAACTTGGAGGCTTTGTTTTCGAATAAGAGGATTCCTTTGATGGTACGCAAGAGGAGAACTTTCGATTAAGCCCGAGTGAGAAGAAGAGGAACGACCACCGAGAGGACAAGATGACAAAGAAGAAATGGTCCTGAAAGGAATAGAGAACTCAGCATTAGAAGCAGGACGAGTGAGTAGGAAAAGGCTGAGGGGATTGCAATGGAAGGATGCAACGTTAACAGAGTTATTGTACCGTGTGGTGGAAGATACGGAAGCACAGCAGTCTCTGACCTGTTATTATCTTAATGAAAGGTTGCTCATGAGGAAGCATAGGCCCGGCGATATCTCTAGTAATGCAGAATGGGGGATATATCGTCAGATATTGATTCCCGCAATGGTGAGAAGACAGTTGATCGCTCTAGCGTACGAGACGGGCCATATGGGGATAGGGAAGACGAAGGAGAAGATTATGAAGCACTTTTTTTCTGGCCTGGCATGCATAAGGAAGTGAGCCAGTTTTGCCAAGCCTGTCAGGTATGTCAAATGGCTGGAAAGCCAAAATAGTACATTAAGAAAGCACCCTTACACCTGATAGAAGTGGAAGAAGAACCCTTCAGCAGGCTAATGATCAACAATAGGGGACCTTTACCAAGGGCCAAAAAATATCACAAATATATGTTAACCTTGATGTATCCAGTGACGAGATACCCCGAAGCCATACCTGTCAGGAGCATCGGTGCCAAATTAATCTACTAGAAGTTACTAGACATTTTTATTAAGTTTGATATTCCACAATTCGTCTCAAAGTGACCAAGGAACCAATTTCACGTTAAAATTATTTAAGGATGTAATGAAACAGTTGGATGTGAAACAACAACTGTCAACTGCTTATCATCCAGAGACTTAGGGGGCATGAGAGAGGTTTCATCAAACTTTTAAGAATATGATAACAAAGTTCTGCAACAAAACGGGAATGGATGGGACATCTAACTACAGTTGTTTTCATTTGAGGTACGCAATGCTTATCAAGAAAGCATGGGATGTAGCACTAATGAAATGGTATTAGGACTAGAATTATGAGGACCAATTAAGATGTTAGCTGAAAAATGGATGGACCGAGAGGAAATAAACGGAGCAAATATCAAGGATGGGAGGAAGAGGACAGCGAGTTAAGGAATTTTTTCTTAGAAGGCATGAAAACGAGCAAAGGACAGAGGAAGAATAGGTTTGATATAAAAAGTACGAGCCGAAAGTTTGCAGCAGTACAGGTGTTGGTTGTCTACTCACTAATAAGAAGATTCCCTCTTGCCAACGGGTACCAAAAACCATTCTGGATTTTGGAGGAGAGCAGTGACCGGACCCACGTTATCGAGATATCAGGAATATGGAAAAATGTAAGGAAGTCCATAATAACTTCTACATCGGATTTCAACAAGAAATTCCTTATCCAAGTAGATGTATCGGATAGTGGGATTGGAGTTGTCTTATTGCAAGAGGATAAGGAAGGAATTCTTCACCCTGTGTGTTTTATGACGTCAAAACTGAAGAAATAGCATAGAGTCTACTCGAGAGTAGGAAAAGGAACTACTGGCATTAGTCACAGTGATAAGGAACGTTGGAATTTATGTAAAAAGACCACAAAATAAGGTGAAAGGTCTTTGTAACCTGATCTGGGTATTAAACTTTAATATTATATTTAGTTTTAATTTCAAGTGAAACAAATGATTGTATAATTTTCCTAAGTATTATTTATTTTGTCTTAGACTAAGGTTTATTCAGATTTAATATTTCAAGTCAAGTGACTATAATTTTCAGATCATAACATTTTTGTCTTAATGTATGTTTTGTTCAGATTTAATATTTTGAGTGATTTATCTTTTTCATATAAATTCTTTCAAAGTGCTGTAAGAATTTTAGTAGTTTCATTCACCCAGCGCTAGAAGTTGATCAATCCCAAATCTAGATTATTTGAGATGAAATTTTTAAAGTATTTTATGTGAAAAAATACGTAGATATTTCCTTTAATTTTTAACATATAAGGAACGTTAGCTTAATCATGAATTGGCATGCAATTAGTACGTTGGACAAGGCACAACCTACCTGATGAGACACTATTACTATAGAATTATTGTGCTCATTGACTGGCAAGATAGTACTGCATTGGATCCCTCACAGGTTTTGACAAATTTTTCCTTTCCCTACATATACACCGTATAGTCTGTCCTATTCTTTTTACATTCTCCTTTTTTCTCATACATCTGACAACACTAAGTTCACCGGAAATTTCTTTTTCACATAAGAGGTTAACTACTGTACTCTAATATTTCAGTAGTTTGAAGCTGACACTCCAAAACCTAACCAGGTTTTTTCTAGTATTTGGTTGTGCCATAGCCTCTGTATCACGGTTTTCCGCTGACTTGAATTAGCCTTCTTGCTTGTTTGTTTTCCCTATTAGAGCTTAGCAGGTAATAATAATAATAATAATAATAATAATAATAATAATAATAATAATAATAATAATAATAATAATAATAATAATAATAATAATAATTATAATTATAATAATACAGTGAATTGTTAATAAAAAAAATATTTTCAGCAGAGCATAACACTATAAACGTTAGATTACGGTGCACAGATAAAAATGGTTTGGGGGAATGAAATGATCGTAATCTTTTTTTTTCCATAGGAGTAAGAAAAAAAAAGAAACAATTTCCCGTTCGTTCTAACTTTTAGGGCCTACAACCCCAAGTGTATTGTTGCTGGAGAAATATCCTTCCTAAGTAAGAGAACTTTCTAGGTCCCCATCTTCAAAAATTTATAAATTTTTCTGTGGTTACTTTGTGGAGATTGGATTTCCTTCTTAAGTTTTCTCCCTTGAAGTAATGATATCTTTTCTATAACCCTTAAAACTTTCTATACCTATTTATAGTATAGGGTTCTCCATTCTTTAACTTTTTTTTCGTTTGCCTTTATTGATGATAGGACTGCAAATGGATAACAAAAAGGTAACTGAGTTATTATCAATAGATAGTTATATCATTTAACGTTAATGGGACTGAGCCGAAGTTAAACTTCACCGTTTATGAAAATCTTTAGGGGATTAATTTTAAATCTTCATATTAAGCGCAAACTAGTTATCCCAATTCTCATAGATACAAATAGCTATTTTGATTTTGCTGGTGCAAAAATTAAAACTTATCCTGAACTGTATCAACTGGAAATAATTTTTGTTGTGTTTTAGATGAGTTTACATACTGGAAAAAAAAAAAAAAAAAGTGATGTTGGTCACTACGTCGGGTGATGATCACTAATGACGTTTATCAAAACACAGAATTTATTTAGCACAATTGATGATGGATAAAATGACGGATCGCCGTTAATGCTGAAAATTTTGTGTATATACTGTATATATATATATATATATATATATATATATATATATATATATATATATATATATATATATATATATATATATATATATATATATATATATATATATATATATATTGAGGGTATATCCAGGAATTTTTGATGGGAGGTCAGACCTATGAAAGTATGATAAATTCGAGCGAGAGTAGCGAGCGAGGATAGATCGGTCTGATTCTTTTCGGGGCACACTAAGCCCCCAGAGAAAATTAGGATTTTGTATTCTCCAAGATAATTTCAGAGACACCCATTAAGAGAACAACCACACTGAGTTTTCTTTTCATTCGGAAAAAAATATAGGGCCTAGTTCCTTACGCAAAATCTAAAAATTTGAATATTATCAGTCAACATCTACTTTGGTCTGCTTTTTTGTTCAAATTTGGGGACCATGAAAGTAAGCCCTTTGCAATTCATTGCATATTTGGCAACAGACATATTTATTTGATTATTGCAGTGTAAAACAATAGATACTATGATAAAATAAATACCAAAAAGGGAGCATAAAACAGAAGTAAGTTTAGGTATATCTCAACAATTAAAAATCAACTTTTTCCCAACATTTTCTCAAATTCTTTAGCCTGACAATAAATCACAAACCCATGAATCCTATTAATGGTCATATCTGACATCACCAGAATATAACAATTTGATATTGTTTGCACAGATTTATTGTTCGTGAAGTTCGACAAAGATATTAAAAGAAAACTAGGTTTAAACATTCGAATAAAATGTTTCATCTTTTAAGAAAAAGACTTAAGGGTATTATCAAGGTGAACTACTGTACTCTTTGCTACAAATAAAACATTTGTGTGGCTTTTCTTCTATGTGAATTCATATATTGAAATTACTACTACAATAGCTATCACTAGCCACAAAGCAGCCTTAGTTGGAAATCTACACTAATGTCTTGTAATCGTGGTTTTGATGAGAAATTTTAAATGCTCAAAAAGCGACTCCCTTCCATATAATTAGATTATGATTGGTCTAGATAACCGATCCTGTACATGATATAAGATGAGGTCATGAGATAGGCCTCTGACAGTAGTCCACATAAGAAATAGTTGACATTAAAATAATTAAATTAGGCTCTATACATATAGGTCAATTTAGTTTAGTGTACAGTAAGATAAACACATGAACAATAGCGGTTTACACTTGAATGGACTACTCTGATTAAGGGGGCTAGTGTACCAAAGACAAGAAACCCCTATTTAACATTTTATACTCATGAAACTTTGTGTAGTTGTTTAGAGTATAATCCTCCTCTCATGCCAAATTTGAGAATTTTTTTTTTTTAGATTGTTATAAATTGTTTTTGTTGGTTGTTTTTTTCATAAATTTTATTAGTAATTGTAGTACCTTTTATTTCCTTCAATTTGATTTTTTAATATTATTCATATGAGTAATAGTTACAGAGTTAATAAAAAAAAATATGTAATATATAAAAAAATGCGTGAAAAAATTAAAAAAAAGAAAAAATTTAGATTCAAACAAACGGAGCCCTTCTAAATTATATATAAATGCCAGCAATTTTGTAATTTTGAAAATCCATCAATAATTAAAAAAGTCTTAGGGATTTAAATACACTCATCTCACTCAAAATTTAGTTTCGAGAAAACTTCACTTGATGTTTTAGCATCATTAACACATGAATTATTCTCACTGGATAGACCTTTTTTCTGGAATAAATAACTATATATATATATATATATATATATATATATATATATATATATATATATATATATATATATATATATATATATATATATATATATATATATATATATATATATATATATATATATATATATATATATATATATATATATATATATATATATATATATATATATATATATATATATATATATATATATATATATATATATATATATATATATATATGTAATAAATGAAATAATTGTTATTACATGTTTAAAACACATGACGTAATATGTCATTTTGGATGAAGATGCTAGCCGTAAGATTTGCTGTAGTCATGTAAAATCATAAACAGGATGCACAATGCAGCCTCGGCAATGTAACATTTTTCTTAAACGTCAACACCAATGCATCAGTGTGTGAAAGTTTGTGACGTCACTGGATGCAGGTGTCTTCCGAGATTGTGTTTAAAATGCTACATCAACTAAGCATACGATATCTGTGATATCGATAATTTAATCAGTTCATATCTATACTTCACCAGAATTGGTCATCCGACCAAACCAGCTACACTCCTATGATGGAGATGTTTAACTCTGTTGTTTTTAGAGAATAAATACTTTTAAAGCTAATAAGATGTACTTCGTTATCCAGCCTTAACATCTTAAACAACACATACTCAATGTGTGCTTATAAAAGTAGCACACTTATAAATGGTGGTAGCGGTTAAACTCTGCGAATCAGAGAAAGATCTTCAAGTAACTATAATATTAAACTCTAAGAATTAGAGGAAGATCTTCAAGACATCAAAATAAAGCTGTTAAACCAAAGAAAAATCTTCAATAACTCAACGTTATCTACATGTATCTACAATTTTGACTAAGTAACATAGTCCATCGAAATATATAACATTTCATGAATGTTATAGATACAAACTGATGAACTGGATCTTCAATCAACATCCTAGGAAACCCAAGGACTGACGTTCAACGTTTACAAAACATATCCAGGGAGCACTACATTCAACGGAAACTCGAACAATACATCGCTAACAAAACATCAAGAGAGAGAGAGAGAGGATGTGTCGACATCACACAGAACCATATGTAAGCTAAGTACAAATTTTTAAATTCATTCCAGTTTGGGCAGTGAAGTGTAGTTAACACGAGTCGTTAGTCGATTATTACTGGGGTGAGTGATTTGCTATTCTTTTACTTTCCTTTCATTAAAGGAAACTGTGTTCAACTCCGAATTCTCATCTAGAATTTTTTCTCTCTTTGTGCTAATTCCTTTTTCTTTCAGAAATTTACAGGAAATATCTTTGTGTTCGGTTTTCTTTCAGAAATTCTCGGGAAATGTCTTGGGATTAGTAAAATTGTTTGGGGAATTTTATTATACATATGCGTTTACGCAGTGGACGTCTGTATTCATATAGATATTGTGATAGAATTACAAGGGGTTGAAGAGATAGGAAAAGAAATACAGCAGTCATGACTCCCCCTGTTAGACTAATCCTCCTCCAATTGTGACGCTTGTAAATGCCAGGTCAGCAATCTTTCCTTTTCAGGGTCGAGTCAATGGGTTCTTGCCACAATATGTGAAGTCATGGATTTCATCCATCGATGCCCATTTAAATGCCAAACAAATCGTAGACCCATTTGTACAATTACAAGAAGCTAAAAGTTTTATAGATTTTTCTAAGGGGGATGCGAGTGCGTAGGCTATTTAAGAGGTGTTTCATTTCAAGAAGCAGTTACCTGGGATGATTTCAAAGTTAGGTTACGCACTCGGATGTAGTATTAACGTTACGAAATACACTTAATCAAGCCACTATGAATCGGCTTAATGTTATTGAGAGATCAGCTCTCATAACTGATAGGCTTAATGAATATCAGGACATTTTAGGTAATTCCACTTGGGTTACTAGGGATAACATCTCTGTGAAAGATTTTTTACCATTAATATATTTAACTTGCATGACACATATGTTGCCTGAAGCTTTAGTGCGGTGTTTTGATAAGAAGTTAACGCCTGCAAGTACGGAATCGGATGTATATAAACAGATAAAAAATCACATGTCCAAGTGTCCAGATCTCGATCCCGTGTTAACCCTGGGTAGGTACGCTCCTCGGACACCATTTTAAGGGTATACTCAGACGCGAACGACCCCGACGCCAAAAAAAAATCTTGAAAAATCAGTTTTTACAGTAACCTCTTTTTTTCTTTTGCAAAAAAAAATTTCAATGAATGCTTAAAACAACTGTAAAGATAAATACTACTCATCTGCAGAAAAACTATTTATTATAAATATTTTAATAAATTAAGTAGAAAAAAAAACCTGACATAAAAATTCATAAAAAAAAGTTTATACATATATACACAAATCCTTTTAGGAATTGATTCTTGAATGTTTAGGACACATCTTGATGTATTTTGGATGAAGTCAGACCCATGGAGGTGAAGATCTGAAATGAGAAAAAAAGGGTAACTTTTTTTGGCCAAAAAAAATGGTCCAAATTTCATGAATTTTTTTGGGTACCCAAATGAAATAGGAAGTGGCTAATTTTTTTAGGGAATATATATATGTTATCCTAAAATAGAAATATGTAAAAAAATCTTCATTATTTTGTAAATTACATTTATATCAGGGGCCATATTTAAAGGTAATTTTTTGAGTACTTAGAAATTTCGTAAAAAATACATATATTTAATATATAATATGATATTTATGCAGGTAAAAATATAACAAAATATCACAAATTCTATAGGGAACAAGAATATATATAGATAGGGCAACTTACGCTTCGGGTATGTCCACAAAATGGCCGGCAACCACACTGACTCAGACTCCCTAATCTGCCACTTGAAATGTAGAAAGGGTATGTCAATTTCAAGAAGTTATTTACTAATCTAATTATTATTGGATATGCATAAAAATTGTATGGTGGGTTGCTGGATAATTGTCGATAATTTTACGACTATAAAATTGAAATTCTGACCCCAAAAAATGTTTTTGAAGGGAAATAAAATCGAAAAAAAAAACAAAAATGTGAAACAATATAATATTTTAGCTAAAAAAATTTGATGATATTCAATCAAAAAAGAAGTAAACAAAATTTTCCGACAAATAAACATCTAGAGGAATCATTACTCTGTGATAGTTCCTTAGTACGTAGTAATTTTGAAAGAAATGGAAAAAACGAAAAAATGGCAATCACTGGAAAATCGAACACATACCTATATATACGCCATATCTGGCTAAAAAAAAAGATAGGCATGGGTAGCCAGATCATCTAGAAACACTTTCCAACACTATAAAATTATAAGTTTTGCGACACTACTTGCCAATTCCTTACGGTAACATGACTAAGCAAAAAAATGCAAAACAAATAAAAAGGGGCACTCGCGGAAAAATGGCCATTCTAATATACGGCATTTCAGAAAAAAAAAATTTCAGCCACGTGCTAGGCAAACCATCAAGGCACATTTTCCGACAAATAAACATATAAATGAATCAGTACTCTGTGATAGTTCCTTAGTAGGTAGTAATTTTGAAAGAAATGGGAAAAAACGAAAAAATGGCAATCACAGGAAAATCGAACACATACTTATATATACGCCATATCTGGCTAAAAAAAAAATAGGCATGGGTAGCCAGATCATCTAGAAACACTTTCCAACACTATAAAAATATAAGTTTTGCGACACTACTTGCCAACTCCTTATGGTAACATGACTAAGCAAAAAAAGGCAAAACAAATAAAAAGGGGCACTCGCGGAAAAATGCTCAACATTCTAATATACGGCATCTCAGATAAAAAAAAAAAAGACATGCACGTGTTAGCCCAACCATCAAGGCACACTTTCTAACACATAAACATGAAAAAAAATCAATAATATACGGCAATTCCTTACTACGTAGTAAATTTTTACAAATATTGAAAAAAAAACAGAAATTGGCAACCGCCGTTAAATACCCAATATACCAATAACTACGTCGTATCTGACAAAAACAAAGTCACGCATGGGTAGCCAGATCATCTAGACACACTTTCCAACACTAAAAAAGCAAAAGTTTTACGACACTATTTGGCAATATCTTACGGAAAAATGACTTGGCAAAAAAATGAAAAAAAATTAAAAAGGGGCACTCGCGGTAAAATGCCCAACATTCTAATATACGGCATCTCAGATAAAAAAAAAGACATGCACGTGTTAGCCCAACCATCAAGGCACACTTTCTAACACATAAACATAAAAAAAATGAATAATATACGCAATTCCTTACTACGTAAAATTTTTTTTAAATATTGAAAAAAAAACAGAAATTGGCAACCGCAGTTAAATACCCAATATACCAATAACTACGTCCTATCTGACAAAAACAAAGTCAGGCATGGGTAGCCAGATCATCTAGACACACTTTCCAACACTAAACAAGCAAAAGTTTTACGACACTATTTGGCAATATCTTACGGAAAAATGACTTGGCAAAAAAATGAAAAAAAAAATGAAAAAGGGGCACTCGCGCTAAAATGGTCCTCGTGGTGATGAACGACAATTTAACCAAAAAAAAATATCATGCACATGGTAGCCAAACAGTCCACCAAGACTTTCCACAACTGATAACCTATACAAGTTGCACCATTCTACGACAATTTCATAATACGTAATAACTTTGATAATTATGCAAATTACCTTAGAAGGGTAAACTCGGTCGCGCTCGACCCCGACGCGTCTCAGAAATCGGGGAAAGAGTACAGCTACAGCAATGCACATCTGGACACTACTAGAGCATGTAGGGGAGACACCTCCTGCAGGTCGATCACCCACAAATTCAGTCACGGGGGTGAGTCACGTGAGAAAAACCTCTTTTTTTTTGACGCTCGGGGTCGCGTACGACCCACCGTACCTATCCAGGGTTAACTCAAGTTTTTGCAAAGAATGAAACAAAGCCACAATCAGTGAACGTAGTTAGTAGTCAAGTAGCGGGAATGACGTGTTATAATTGCAAACGTCAAGGTCACTTAAGCGCGGACTGCAGAACGAAATTTTGCTCGATTCATAACAGTTCAACTCATTCATACAGTCAATGTTACTCGCGTAAGACACAACAGAATCCCAGAAATACACAGTCAATTCCACAGTCAGTTCCATATGGAAATAAAAAGATAAATCATCATTTTAACAATAAGAAGAAACAACCAAATGTCAATGTAGTTCAGAGTCCAAAGCACACAAACACTTCTTCGAATATCGCTGAGCCTTGGTCGTGAAACCAGACCTCGCAAGGTCAGACTAATTTTCAGAATGTGCAGAGCAAAGCAAATACCACATAGTTAACTCCAGAGGGGAAGAGAGTGATGTTGGGTCAAGGTCATTCATGTCAACATCAATAGTATTGAATAATCAATTTAATGTTTTATCAGATAATTGAGAGACAATAGATTTTCCTATGAAACACACGGCCGAATTAAGTAAAACAGTGCTTGCTCCCGTAGATTTGCAACGAATTCATACAATAATAAGCCAAAATGAATTACGACCAACCTTATATGCTGTAAATTTAGAACACAAATACTTTATGTTATTTTTTGACTCTGGTAGTCCACCTAATATCATGGATTTGAAGACACATCATTTGTTGTTTTCGAACTTTCCGATTGAAAAATCCGGAGTTAGACTCTCGGGTATAGGATATAATGAATTAAATGTCATAGGCATAACTCATGTTCAGTTCAAACTCGGTAAACGCACGTTTGCCGATACATTTGTTGTTGTACAAAACATTGATATGTATCCAGCTGTAATTATAGGATACCCATCTATGGAAAATCAAAACATTATCTTAGCCCCTGCCAAGCACGGCGTGTATATCAAAGGGAAATTTTATAAGTCTTCTAGTACCTTAAAATCAGTTTTGGATAAAAAGGAGACGACAAATGTAACCGTAACGTACGTTAAAGAACCAATAACTTGTCTCACTAATAAAGAAATAATATACGCGACCCAGCAGAATTCTCGTTCACCCGTAATATCATCTTGCACGCAATCTATCGAACCAAACCTACCTTCGAATTTAATAGTGCAAATAAAGAAAACATTACCGGGATCTAAAATATTAATCCTTTCCGACACTTTGAAAACTAACGGATTGTCTGTCACACAAGCTATTCATACAGTCGGCTCACATCAACAATGTAATATTCAAGTCTGTAATCATTTAAATAACACTTTAGTAATTCACAAAAATCAACATATCTTGGATGTAGAAGTTTATAAACATCGTATTCTTACCGTTACTGAGATCAATCACTCTCAATCAGTTGCGGATGAATCCCTTTTGCGATCTATTAAAAATAAAATCAATAAAGACATTCAAGACGAAGAAATTCAGCAAAAAATTTTTGGACTTTTAACTAAATATCATGATGTTTTTTTCCACTACGGATGGATCCTTAGGAAAAACAGATGTGATTGAGCATCAAATAAGGTTAAAGGTCAAGCAGAAAATTATCTATGTACCCTCGTACAGACTCCCTATGAAATTCCAGAATGAAATAAATGATGAAGTAGGTAAAATGCTAGAAGAAGGAGTCGTTAGGAAATCATACAGCCCTTATAATTTTCCTTTAATAGTTGTACCGAAAAAAGATCGAACATGGCGTATCTGCGTCGACTTCCGTCGTCTAAACGAGGAGACGATCCCTGATCGATTCCCAGTGCCATGTACTGACGATATTTTGTCTTTGTTAGGTCAGAATAAATATTTTACCAGTTTGGACTTACTTAAAGGCTTTCACCAGATATCATTAGAAGAAGATAGTATCCCATACACAGGCTTCAGCACAGCCAGGGGACATTATGAATTTTTACGGATGCCTTTTGGTTTACGTTGTGCTCCTATAACATTTACAAGAATAATTAACATAGTGTTTGGAGACTTGTTAGGGGATATATTGCATGCCTATATGGATGATCTTGTAATCTTTTCCAACACCTTAGAAGAACATCTACGTAAGTTAGAACTAGTACTACAGAGATTAAGACAACATAACTTAAGGGTAAAGATTAGTAAGTGTGAATTTTTCAAAACATAATTAATATATTTGGGTTTCATGGTGTCAAGCCAAGGTCTTAAAGTAGTCCAGGATATTTTTCGTTAAATTATTATCCTTACAGACAATGGAGATCAATATGAATATACCAAAAATTCAGTGTTAACAAAGTTCTCCGTAAAATAATGTCTGAATAATGATGTGATAGAAGAGAGAACAAAGAATAAACTAAAAAAAAAGGAGGCAGCTTATCATTTATATTGATGATAAGGTGTCGGCTATACATAATTTTCCCATACCTACTAATGTCAAGGGAATACAGCAATTTCTGGGTTGTAGTGGATATTACAGGCGTTTTATACGCAACTATTCAATAATAGCCGCTCCTTTAACTGATCTTACGAAGAAGGGCGTAGATTTCATAAGGTCTGAGCAACATCAACAGGCGTTTAATACCTTGAAAGATGAACTGTGTAGTTCTCCTATCTTAAAATTTCCTGACTTCGGTAAGGAATTCTTCATTGCAACAGACGCCTCAGACTTAGGGGTAGGAGGGGTATTGCTTCAGCAATATGATAAACAATTTTTCCCGATAGCTTTCTATTCTCGAAAATTGAGAACTTCCGAAAGTAAGTATGCAGTAATAGACAAGGAAGGGCTAGCTATTGTTAATTCGCTAGTGCATTTTAAGTTCATAATTTACGGTTATCCCGTTAAGGTTCTTACTGACCATAAACCACTAACAGAGTTCTTTAAAGGCTTCAACCACAGCCCTAAACGAACTCGGTGGCATATGATCATTCAAGATTTTGGCGCAAGAATCGGGTATTTACCTGGGAAAGCAAATATCATTGCGGATGCATTATCACGCAACCCCGTTTCATCTTGTACGGAGCCTTTAGCTGAATTAATAGATATATCAACATCCATGCCTATTGTTAAAACGATATCTGACCAAGAAGATTTAGGCTGGAGCGCTGAATTGTTACAGACTGAGCAAAGAAAAGATCAGAAAATAGAAACAATTATAAATGCTTTGAAAGGCAATCATAAGGAAAAGGTATATATAAAGTATAAGCAGCAGAATAATATAATCAAAGATAATATTCTGTGTAGGACTGTGACAAGGAAAACCCGCAATACACCACATGTAACTAACGACCAGGTAGTAGTACCAATCTTACTTATTTCCACTGTCCTGAATTGGTTGCATTCAAATCCATTACATGGACACCCGGGGTTCTCATTAATGTCACAGAAAGCCAAATCATTGTTTTATTGGCATACGATGCTTACAGATATAAAAAGACACATAGCTAATTGTCGCACATGTCAGGAAAACAAAGGGCATACGAAAACACCTGTCAGCCTAGGAGCTTATCCTGTGCCCAATCAACCCTTTGAAAGAATACATTTAGATTTGTTAACAGGATTTTACGAGTCAGACAGAGGAAATAAGCACCTCTTAGTAATTATAGATGCTTTAACTCGATATACAGAACTAATAGCGCTTAAAACTAAAACTGCGATTGAATGCGCTAGGAAGTTTTACGAGTGTTACATTTGTAAACATGGAATTCCACACATGATAATCTCAGACTCGGATGGTGAATTTAATAATCACTTTCTTACCTCATTGTGTGAATTCCTCAGCATAAAGAAAATAAATACCATGATATATCACCCAGAGTCGAATGGGCTAGTAGAAAGAGCAAATAGGAAGATTTTAAATATATTAAGAGTAACACTAGGGGGATCAGACCCCAACTGGGATATTGCAATACCGGCGTCACTGAGTACTCTGAATCATTCATATCATATATCAATTAAAATGTCACCGCATTGTATGGTATCCCAGTTAGAACGCCTTTCCATGTATTAACGCCTACAACTAATCTATCAAATCTTTTAAAAGAATGTATAAATGCAAGTATAAGTCGATATGATATCCTTCGAAAGAATTTAGAAGAATCACAAATCATAATGAAAAGGAATCATGATAAAATAGCGAAGCCAACTAAAACATATACCGTGAGTGATAACATTTATATTCAAATCAATGTGCGTAAAGGACTCAATTATAAACTAACACCTAAGTTTGAAGGCCCATTTAACATTTTGGAAACATTAACGGCCAATAGGTTTAGAGTTCAAAACGTATCCCAACCCACGGATGAGAGAATAGTACCATTGGCTCACATAAGAAATTAAAAAGAAAAAGGAAAAGAGAGGGAAAGAAGCAAGGGAAAATTTTTTTTACTTTATATGATTAAAAGTTTTCTTCTTAATGCAGGAGTAATTACATATATTTTTCTTGTTAAAGGGTTTCCAAGATGAATTTTTTGTTGTTGGGAGTGATATTGTTCGCTCCGACATTTTTCTCGTGTGGGATGAGCTCTAAAACTAAAAGTATAAATTTTGAATATGGCACTATAGTTGAAAGACAAGAAGACGTTTTTATCACATCAAGCAACGTAGTTGTAGAAGTGAATATGCAAGCAATTTTTCTTCAAGAGAATGATGTCACAAGCTTAAAAACCGCCATTTCAAGGTTTGGTGCCTCATTGGATGAGTTGCATAGAAGACATTTTCATTTGACTACAGAGAGTTTGCTTGGATCAACATTAAAAGTTACAGAGATGCTATCTGATGACTTGAAAAATAAGACTTACGAGACAGGATCTTTGGCTTATGACCTTTTGATGTGGACTGTAGGACACAAACGTAAAGAAAGATGAAATCCGTTTATTTACGCTGCATTAAACATCTTTGGGTCTATTGCAAGTTTAGGTTTAGGAATTTCCAATCGTGTTAAAATTAGTAATCAAAATAAGAAAATTGAGTTCTTGACTCATGAAGATGAATTGATTATGTCAGAACTAAGAAATCAGTTAGCTTCAATTAATCAAATTATGGATTTAGTAAATGAACATTCAAATAATATCATTCAGATTATGGAAATACAGGATTTGTTGGCAACGTTAACGTATTATGATTCAAAGATAGATCACATACATAACAGAATTGCACATTTCATTGAGAATTCCAAGGATTATGTATAAGCTATCACGTTAGCAACTAAAGGTGTACTGTCGCCCCATTTGTTGCCTATAAATTACTTAAAGTTAATTCTGGAGAACGGAAGGGATAAACTAGGCTATGTTCCCTTGTTAGGCGAACGTAGGTTAGAATTTTATTAGAGCCTAATTACAGTAAGCGTTGATAATAACAAGATTAGGATTACAATTCCCTTTGATTCTTCTGATGCCTGGCAATCTTACAGGATATCACCATTTCCGACTTTCATGATGAATCACTCAAATCCAGTAATATCCAGTTTGACAGGACACGTATTGATTTCCCCAGACAAGGAAACATATACGGTCATTAAAGACTTAAATCAATTAATTCACTGTTTAGACGCAATGGATAGAAAAATATGTACAGCTGACTCATTTGAATTCCATAAAAACTCATGCGAGTTAGGTATAGTGCTAGATGGTGCTCTCTCCCATACAAGTGAAAATTGTCTGGATAAGCTTTATCCCTTTGACAATAATGAGTTCAATTGCAGACTGAACAATGGCTCGTGGATACGATACGACAAGGACGGCTTCAATGTATCATGCCCTGACGGATCCATGTCTTTCGCCCACATCTTCGTTGCAGCAGATGGTTGTATCGGGACTTCCCCTAATTCCATGGTGACTGGTCTACGGACACTCATCAGAGAACGAGCCTACTTCGCGAACTTCACGTGGACCTCTACAATGCCAGCACTACCTCTCCCGTACAACAGACAGGTTGCCAAGTGGTTCATGAAATTAACCGAAATGGACCACGTGTCACCGACTTATAAGGAAATTCTTCACCCCATACTACTAGCAGGATTGGGTATCACGGTGGTGATATTTATCGCCGTGAACATCCTTGTTTGGCGTAGGTTACGGTACACCAGGAAGCTGAAACAGAACGTTTTGCCATGTCCAGACAAAACTCCTTATTTAATTCAGTTTAAAGCCGTTTGAAGTGGCCACCTCATTCGATAAAGGAGTAAAATGTTGGAATTTGAGTTTGTAAGAAAAGCTGTTAGTACGCTAGTAATATGTAAATGAGGAAATGTTTGAACTTTGCATGGTTAAAAATACTTTTCAAAAAAAAACATTTAAAAAAAATATAAATCATATTTTCTCTCGGCATCTAATAAAATATATAAGCCGGAATGTTAAAAAGAAAAGAGAAAAAAAAATTAAATTAACAGAATCTATGGGCATCTAATAAAATATATCAGCCCTATATATATATATATATATATATATATATATATATATATATATATATATATATATATATATATATATATATATATATATATATATATATATATATATATATATATATATATATATATATATATATACGAAACCGTGGTACGTGTACGTACCAGGAATTCGTGTTTTTGCACTAAAAAATTTAATTTTTACCAAGGTAACATATATTTTTATTAGTTACCGTATTATGTTAATCTATGTTTCTGACAAAGGTAACAATTATTCTTTAACAAGTTACCGAATCATATGTATGTCAGTATTTTTTTTTTTTGGTACCATATAATCAATTGCTAGCAATGTACCATATATATGATCTGTATTTATCATGCATTTTTTTTTTCTTTGCTTTGGTAATATCTTTCCATATGCATTATTGTTATTATTTTTTGATGTGCCTATTTGGACATTCGTCCTCGTTTACTTATGGCTAAAGTTAAACAAAGAATAATATATATATCCAGTCACGCCTAGTAAACATGTTTTGGCTTGTTGTTAAATTTTTTTTGAAAAAATTGAGATAGCTGGCAGAGCTAATGTAATAAATGAAATAATTGTTATTACATGTTTAAAACACATGACGTAATATGTCATTTTGGATGAAGATGCTAGCCGTGAGATTTGCTGTAGTCATGTAAAATCATAAACAGGATGCACAATGCAGCCTCGGCAATGTAACATTTTATTAAACGTCAACACCAATGCATCAGTGTGTGAAAGTTTGTGACGTCACCGGATGCAGGTGTCTTCCGAGATTGTGTTTAAAATGCTACATCAACTAAGCATACGATATCTGTGATATCGATAATTTAATCAGTTCATATCTATACTTCACTAGAATTGGTCATCCGACCAAACCAACTACACTTATATGATTGAGATGTTTAACTCTGTTGCTTTTAGAGAATAAATACTTTTAAAGTTAATAAGATGTACTTCGTTATCCAGCCTTAACATCTTAAACAACACATACTCAATGTGTGCTTATAAAAGTAGCACACTTATATATATATATATATATATATATATATATATATATATATATATATATATATATATATATATATATATATATATATATATATATATATATACATATATATATATATATATATATATATATATATATATATATATATATATATATATATATATATATATATATATTACAAATTTTTTCTTTATCATATTAGCTTTCTCTTTGCACTTGGGTGTTGCATCAAATATACCAGAATTGCATAAAAAATAATTATGCAATCATTTTTTTTTTATTTTATCAAATTTCACTTGAAGTTTTGGCAACATTCAAAAATAGATGTTTTGCTGTATAAATTGCTATTTGCCTGCAATACACTTTCTTTTTATCAATATAAGCAATTTTTTGCATAATTTTTTTAGAATTGCATGCAATAATTGTAATTTTTTATGCATGATTTTCCAAACCACCCATGAGGTATCAAACTAGGTTTGTTATTTTAGGAGTATCCCCAGCTTGAAAAAGCAATTATACATTATTTGCAAAGTATATGGTTCAATTAGAGGGATTGGGTCACATGGAATGACAACCCTTGCGGGACGCCCCTTTACCCCGTC
>NC_090755.1:43960767-43963840 GCF_036898095.1 Palaemon carinicauda | reverse complement strand
ATAGCCTAATACACAATTTAAAACATAATCTACAAAACCTGAGGTCGAACAGCTATCTAGCTCATTCAAAAGCTAAGATTATAGAGTTGAAACTTTGCTAAAAAGCGTGTATCCATGACTCTATATCGAACACCTGAAAGTTGACGTCATTTTTGCTATTTTTTTGCATATTTCTGACGTCATATTTCACGAACCTTATAAGATAGGGACTTGAAACTTTTAGGATCGTCTCGTTAAATTGAATAGAACTAAATCCTAGAGTTTCAAGCTTATACTATGTCCGGAAAGCACTTTTCTGAAAACCCGGTATTTCTGGTTTACGTAATCGTATATAACAGCACTGGCAGCATTTTTGCTTGTTCCCCGGTCGCGCTTGCCAGCGCTGTGATATATATATATATATATATATATATATATATATATATATATATATATATATATATATATATATATATATATATATATATATATATATATAGGCCTATATATGTATATATATATAAATGAATATATATATTCTTATATATATATATATATATATATATATATATATATATATAATATATATATATATATATATATATATATATATATATATATACATATATATATATATATATATATATATATATATATATATATATATATGAATATATATATTACTGTCCAAATATATCCTGGCGATTCTAGGGGGGGGGCCAGGGGGGGCCATGGCCCCCCCAGTTTTTTGGCTGGCCCCCAGCTTGGCCCCCCCAGTTTTTGTTTCCATATCCTAATTCTAAATAAGCTTAGTTTAGGCATATATAATAATATAATATAATATATAATATAAATATATACCTTATAAATTATACAGTATACTATATATACACTCAAATATCCCATCCTATCACAATAACTAGACGTAATCACAAAAAAAAAAAAAAAGATGGTAACGTTGCTAGATTAAAATTATTGGAATTTTTTTTACACCTCCGTCCTCCTCGCCCGCTTGTGTTTGTGTGACGCGAATCAGACGCGTATGTTTCTTCCATGTATGATGTGATGATGTGATCAGTACATGTAGTCCGTTTCTGTGAGACTGTGAGCCGGTCAAGTCAGTTTTTACCCGATTAGTGTCTTATTGAGTGTCTAAAGCATAATTATTTGTGCATAAGTGCATTTGAGCATAAGTGGTATTCATTATTTCGTCTCATACAAAGTGGGAGTAGACTAGTGGCTATGAGATATTCGATCTTTATGTACAGTATGTGGGTGTTTCACATAAGAAGCGGATACGAAAATAGAGTAAAAAAATAATTATACGAAATCTTAGAAAAAGAATGAGAAGAATCTGACAGGCGGGTGTAAAGTAGCAAACAATGTACACTAATTTTTTTGTTATATGATGTAGGTCTATATCCCAACTCAAGTTTTAACCCTTCAACCCAGTGTTAACCTTTTCACAAACAGATCTGACAAAAGCCAAATATAAATATTGTCGTTAGCCATATTTGAAAGAAAATAACTAAATAGGCCAAAATACAAGTAGCTGGTGAGTCGGTGACAATTAACCCCATTTTATTTTTACATAGAAAACAATTCCTATAATAATAAAAATCGTCTAGGCCTAATTGTATCATAGTTTTTGTGATTCGTGAATGTTGGCAGTGATAGTGTAGGCCTATATGTGCATATATTTATTATACTGTATACATGTTATACACACACACACACACACACACACACACACACCCACACACACACACACACATATATATATATATATATATATATATATATATATATATATGTGGGTGTGGGTGTGTGTGTGTGTGTGTGTGTATGTGTGTGTGTGACAGTGTGTGTGTGTGCGTGCTGTCATCATCTTCTATTCTTCCAGTCGGTAGTCGGCAAAACCGCAAATTTTATCACATTTTTCTGTGGTGACAGGTGTGTTGTGTTAATTGTGAATTATGTGTGATTATTTGATTTAATTTTTTTTTTTTTCAGAACTTACTATCACAGATAATTTTATTGTACTATAGACAATCATGGATAAATTTGTAATTAAAAAACGCAGTGAATGTGATACACCATAGACAGTAAACCTTGAATCTGATAAACCTGCTAAGAAGTCAGAGGGAGACTGTGATCGTGAAAGTATTGGCAATCCTGCAAGATCAAGTTCACATGATCATCCAACAAAGAAACAGAAAAAGGAAGATTCTGCACCAGCTGACATTTCTCAATCTGCTTCTGAGAATCCTATTCAGGTACGATTAAAAGAGTATCCAAGGCATAGTGAAGGAAAGTCTCATGCTCGGTCTTTTGTGGGGGCTTGGTTCGACAAATATGAATGGGCTGAATATTCTAAAGAACGAGATGCAATGTTCTGTTTTGCATGCAGGCACTTTGCTCCACCAACATATGGCAATGCAGATGAAGCATTCATAAAGAGTGGCTTTAGACGATGGAAGAAAGCACATGGAAAAGATGGTGCCATCGAAAAGCACATTTCCTCTCAGTGCCACAAAACTTCTTGTATTGCATGGGCGGACTATCAACGAAATAAAGCTGATAAAACATCAATTGCTCAGTGTATAAGTGAGGCATACCAGAAGAAAGTTCTTGAAAATCGTCATTACATAAAGACATTAGGTGAAATAATCCTGTTGACTGTAACACAAGACATTTCGCAGAGAGGACATAGAGAAGGTGATGATGAACTGAATCCAGGAAATGTTCGTAAGATTCTCAGATTCACTGCTAAACGTGATCCTATTATAGCTGATAGAGTAGAAAGTGGTCCAAAAAATGAAAAATACACTTGTTCTGCAATACAGAATGAGATGATTGACACACTTGCATGTATGGTGAAGGAAGAAATTGCAGAAAAAGTTAGGTCATGTCATTACTTTTCTGTTCAAGCTGATGAAGCCAAGGATGTTAGTAAGGCAGAGCAGTTGGCATTAGTTATTAGATTTTATGATGAAATAGCAAATTGTATTCAGGAGTGCTTCATTTCTTTCACTCAGATGGACTTGTTGGATGCTGCCTCTATCACAGATATTATTTTGAAGAGTTTGGATAA
>NC_090755.1:43945767-43950767 GCF_036898095.1 Palaemon carinicauda | reverse complement strand
CTGAAGAGTAATTTTCTTTAGCCTAGGAAACGTGGCACTGGAACTCTGTTTCTTCTTTGTTGAGAGGAGGCGGCAGTGCCGCCATCCCCTTAACTGTGTCGGCAATCTCTGGGTTGGAGAACTGAATCTCTCCTGTTCCCTGGTAGGATTGACAATTTTTGCCAGTTCCTTTCACACTCGTTACAGGACCCTGTTCCCTACCCCACTGTCCTCTTTTGATGGCTTAGCCATTGTCTTTCTTTAGGCTGGCACCTTGCACCCTTCCCTTGCTGGTAGGTTGCCGGAGCCAGCCAGACTCACACTCAAGCCATGTCTTTGGCTGACGGCAGAGCATACTGCCGCCAACCACATCATCTGTCGGCAATTGCCGGCCTAGCCGGCAACTGCCATCCCAGCCGGTAGCCAAGATGATTGCCGACGACCATAATGGCCATGAGAGGGAAGTCCCTTCCGTTCCCAAGGTTCTTCAGTCCTCCCTTGGACTGCTGCTACAGGTCCTGTTGCCGGGGTACTGCCGGCCAGGCCGGCACAGATAGTGCTGACTCAGTTGGCAGCACGCCAACTGTACTGGTACTGCTGGACTTGCCGGCCGGCAGTGTATCGGCGGTACCTTGTCGGCAATAGTACTGTAGCTGCATGGAAGCCTGAATGGTACATTCTCCCCTTCTATTAGAACCTCCTCTCTGGGAAAAGGCAGTCAAATTAGACTTTTACATCCTTACATTCACAGTAAGGAGTAGCCTTTTTTCCATGCTAGCTCTCTCTCTCTCTAGCTAGCATGCCGGGTATGCCGGCTGAACTACTGTATATTTTATACAGGTAGCCAGTATATCTGCATTATAGAATATACTGCAGATAGAAAACTACTATATAGTTTATACTAGTAGTTATTTCCAATATATTTGGGATATCCAACACAGGCATTTGCTGAGCCCAATCCTATAATAAATAAGTATGATTTCTTCAATATCCTGATTAGAAATCTTTATTAGGATTACCCTACAATATTAAACACTTCAAGGCAGGAGTAATACACTCCTAACCCTTAAAGGGTGCAGCCTTTTTCCTTGAGTCTCCCTGATCAAGAAACTCTATATTTTAATATAGAAGGAAGACTACAGTAAATAGGCTGAGTGGGATTTACAAATATATGTCTTTATTTTCCTAGTCCAGCTGGCTTCATGCTAGATGGACCATACTGTCATATGCTACTATGAAGGCAGCATAATGACTAGACTACAATACATGATGTACAGTAGCCAGTAAATTGCAATATAGACTTACTGAAATTAGAAAACTACAGTACCATGATACAGTAATATTTTCTGACATACCTTGGGTACCCTTGTACGAGCATTCTGCTGGTACCGTTCATATATTGAATGAATAGTTTTCTTCAATATTCTGATCGAGAATCAGTCATCCTGACCCCACAGTACTAACATTATTTTGGAACAGTGATTTGATACTTCTCTACCCTTAGGGGTAAGAGTCCTTTTACTTGGAGTTACTCTATAAAAAATCTCCATGTAGTTAATACTGAGGGGAGGCAACAGCATTTGCTCACAGGGGTACACAAGTATGTATCTGCTACTATCCCTTTATAGCTTACTATCCTAAGGTACTCTATTGTAAAGGACATTTGCATGTTGATTGTCAAGGGGATAATCCATTGTATACTCATTTGGTTTTTCTTTCTTTACAGGAGGAACACCAGATACCTTGTGCTGCAGTCCTCTGCAAGGCCAAGAGTAAGTATTTTTACGGTCATAATACTTGCAGGTTTCATGCCCCCTGCAATATTATTTCTGGATCCCTACATTATTGGAACCCACAGGTTTGAAATATATGTCGGACATTAATGTCCGAAGGTTTTCAAAATCCCAAGTCTACGGAGATTAGGGATACAGCTCAATATAAATTACACAACTGGGTGAGAGGCTTTCAAAAGATCTCTCCGGGACCTTTCCTACCTAATGATAGGATGCGTAAGCTACTATATCCGGAAGCAAGTGAGGAAAATGTAGTGCCTCAGGAGCCTACTACATCCCCTGACAGCCAGAAAACCTTTGGGATTAAGGCAAGAAGTGCCCCAGGGTAGAAGAGGAAAATGTTGTGTCGGAATTTCCTCCGCCTATGCCGGCTATAGAGCCATCGATGTCGACATCTTCGTCTTCTACCCCTCTATTGGATAATGTGGTATCATTATGTATCTAGCTGAAGAATCAAATAGAGAGCTTTCGTAAACAAAACAAAAAGCAGGAAGTCAAACGCAAGATAGAGCCTCGTAAAGCTTCTCTTTTCGCTTCCCAGGGGTCAGTCAAACAAACCCTTGAATCAAGACCTACCAACATGCTCCATAGCCAATCCCTGGAGGTTTGCGGAGCAGATGCCGATTTCAAATGGCAATCTCTACATCTCAGAGAAAATAGATGCTGTTCCTTTGGACAAAATTCAATTTTGGCCAAGCTTTGATGCTTTCCCTAATTGTTGGGTTCGACTGAAGTACGAACCAAAGTCAAGAAAAGGAGCGGAACCAAAGGAGGTCTTGATTCTCGACCATGATAAGGCACAGACTATCCTTTCAGGTAGTCTGAGAAAGGCGGGTTACTCCGAGTCAAAGGTATTCTCACTGAATAACAGACACCCTTCCTTTCTTGCTCCTACTTCACTCTCATTCCCCTTTATGGGGAAGGCATTTACTTATGATGCCAAAGTGGTAGAGGTGGGTAAGCCATGTCCCACACTCGATGAGTGCAAGCCTTTGTCACCAGCTTTTCCCGGACAGGAAAAGGATTGGAAGGAAGTCCATTTGACAAGGACATCGCAAGTCGACAATTCAAGGTATGTCTCCCTAAATTGTCTGAGTTGCTCTTGTGTAATGAACATAAGTCAAAGGAGAGACTTGCGACATCCCTTTCTCTACAAAACTACATAGAGTTGTGTTCAACCTACGAAAGTACCCCAGACATGTTCATGGTCATAGCCAAAATGCATATGGCTATCTTGGTGAAGGACCTTTATGCCTTTATGAAGGCCAAGAGAGCATATAGAGTTTGTGTTTACTGACGCAACAGTGAAACATGAAACAAGGAAGCTAATATCTTCCAACATCCGGGGTAAAGACCCCTTCCCACACGAGGTCATTAAGGAAGTAATTAAGAACGCCACCATGGAGAACATAAGTCTTCTCCAAAAATGGGGCATTCCTTCAAAGAGAAAATCTTCTGTGGTTGTGGGTCCCAAACCTAAAAAGAAGATCGAAAATGCTGGAAATATCCGGGCTGCTCAACAACATCCCACTATTCCAGTGACCACGATGCTACAGGCAGATGGTCAAAAGTCTAAGCCTACTGACTACTCGAAGCATAAAGACGCTTCAGCTAGGAGGAACTATCCCTCAGGATCGCAGGACCTATTCAAGATGAGCCATTGATGGGAAACAAAAATGTCCCTACCATCATTTCCTTACCTTCTCCTACAGTTCAAAACCCTCCTGGAGAAGTATACCTGAGAACTATAGAGCATACAGGTGGTAAGAAAACTATAGCTCATCGAGTTCCAGGGAAGGCTGTTTTGTGTTCACGAGAAGGACTCAAGATATCAAGTAGTCATTCTGAACTTGTCGCCACTCAACAAGTTCATAAAAAGCAGCAAGTTCTGTATGTTAATCCTTCTGAACATATGGACCTTGTTCCAATTAGGGGTGTTCGTAGTCTTATCAGACCTGAAAGGTGTCCTTCGGAACCTTCCAGTCAACCACCCCCCTTCCTCCAATCTAGAATTCATGTTACAGAGAGTAACATTCATCCTAGGAAAAATACGTGTCAGACTCACAGTCCTAAGTATCTTCAAAGGATTGACGAACTTAGTCACATCAAAGTCAAGCCTAGAAATAGTTCAGGTATTAATATACCTGATCAAGAGGCTGGAGTGGGCAGCACCCGAAGTGTCCGGCCAATGTGCATTCAAAGAGATGTCCCGGTTCCTGGGACATCACGGATGCAAGATAGGCTTCTAGAAGTCTCGACTTTCTCCAGCTCGGGGGTTTCGATGTTTAAAAAACCATCAAAGCCCTCAGTCACATCAACTCTCCTCTCCTTTGGAAATATAAAAGGAGCTCGTGAGGTCTGTCAAGAGACTCAGGTATTCAGTCAGAATACCAAAACGCCAACAGGAAAAAGTGCTAAACTTTCCCCAGTTCGCTATAGTGACAGACATGGTGCTAAGGGCACACCGGAAAGATGCGTTAAGAGCTTGGAGAAAACACGCATCAAACGCTTGAAGAGATAAAAAAAAAAAAAACTGAGATCAGTCCCTCTTTAATCGCTTCTCTGACAGAAATTAGAGCACTTAAGTCCCAAGACTCTGCTGGTCCTTTCATGGGTGGGGAAGCACCCTCCACACAGATCAGGCTCCTTACGACTGATCTGGGACACCGAAGCGATAATAAGACGTCACATTCGAACGTCTCATTCAGTCTTGGTGAAGTTACATATCCCTCTCTTAAAGGGACGGCATCTACCAGCAGTTCATTTACAACTGATCCACGATGTGACGGTGGATACTCTATTTCGATACAAACCGATACAGTTGGAATGGTCCATGGGCGCAGACATATTCCCTCCCAGATGGGAACAAGTCCCGGAACTGCAATTCGAGCTCTTCATCACGAGCGTCTTCAAGAAACTACCTCTCTATATAGCCCCATACGAGGATCCTCTAGTGGGGCTGATAGACTAGATGAGGCTGGTCCTAGCTCTGACCCTAGGTATATTTCCGAAGATTCAGAAATTAACTGCCTTCGTTTTATCACAGAGAACCCAAACCCTTCATTTCATGATTTTCTCGCTCTAGCGGTTAGAAAAAGGTTTGTGATCTCAAAAGGCAATATAGAATTCTTAGAAGAATAGGCCTATAAGGCCAAGTCAACTAGAAGACAATATGAGTCTTCCTGGAAAAAGTGGGTTGCGTTTGTCAAAGCAAAAGGACCAAAAGAA
>NC_090755.1:43909482-43929482 GCF_036898095.1 Palaemon carinicauda | reverse complement strand
CTAATTTCTGTCAGAGAAGCGATTAAAGAGGGACTGATCTTATTTTTTTTTTATCTCTTGAAGCGTTTGATGCGTGTTTTCTCCAAGCTCTTAACGCATCTTTCCGGTGTGCCCTTAGCACCAGGTCTGTCACTATAGCGAACTGGGGAAAGTTTAGCACTTTTTCCTGTTGGCGTTTTGGTATTCTGACTGAATACCTGAGTCTCTTGACAGACCTCACGAGCTCCTTTTATATTTCCAAAGGAGAGGAGAGTTGATGTGACTGAGGGCTTTGATGGTTATTTAAACATCGAAACCCCTGAGCTGGAGAAAGTCGAGACTTCTAGAAGCCTATCTTGCATCCGTGATGTCCCAGGAACCGGGACATCTCTTTGAATGCACATTGGCTGGACACTTCAGGTGCTGCCCTCTCCAGCCTCTTGATCAGGTATATTAATACCTGAACTATTTCTAGGCTTGACTTTGATGTGACTAAGTTTGTCAATCCTTTGAAGATACTTAGGACTGTGAGTCCGACACATATTTTTCCTAGGATGAATGTTACTCTCTGTAACATGAATTCTAGATTAGAGGAAGGGGGTTGGTTAACTGGAAGGTTCCGAAGGACACCTTTCGGGTCTGATAAGACTACGAACACCCCTAATTGGAACAAGGTCCATATGTTCAGAAGGATTAACATTCAGAACTTGCTGTTTTTTATGAACTTGTTGAGTGGCGACAAGTTCAGAATGATTCATTGATATCTTGAGTCCTTCTCGTGAACACAAAACAGCCTTCCCTGGAACTCGATGAGCTATAGTTTTCTTACCACCTGTATGCTCTATAGTTCTCAGGTATACTTCTCCAGGAGGGTTTTGAACTGTAGGAGAAGGTAAGGAAATGATGGTAGGGACATTTTTGTTTCCCATCAATGGCTCATCTTGAATAGGTCCTGCGATCCTGAGGGAAAGTTCCTCCTAGCTGAAGCGTCTTTATGCTTCGAGTAGTCAGTAGGCTTAGACTTTTGACCATCTGCCTGTAGCATCGTGATCACTTGAATAGTGGGATGTTGTTGAGCAGCCCGGATTTTTACAGCATTTTCGATCTTCTTTTTAGGTTTGGGACCCACAACCACAGAAGATTTTCTCTTTGAAGGAATGCCCCATTTTTGGAGAAGACTTATATTCTCCATGGTGGCGTTCTTAATTACTTCCTTAATGACCTCGTGTGGGAAGAGGTCTTTACCCCGGATGTTGGAAGATATTAGCTTCCTTTTTTCGTGTTTCACTGTTGCATCAGTAAACACAAACTCTCTACATGCTCTCCTGGCCTTCATAAAGGCATGAAGGTCCTTCACCAAGATAGCCCTATGCATTTTGGCTATGACCATGAACATGTCTGGGGTACTTTCGTAGGTTGAACACAACTCTATGTAGTTTTGTAGAGAAAGGGATGTCGCAAGTCTCTCCTTTGACTCATGTTCATTACACAAGAGCAACTCAGGCAATTTAGGGAGACATACCTTGAATTGTCGACTTGCGATGTCCTTGTCTAATTTTCCTACTGAAAATGTCAAATGGACTTCCTTCCAATCCTTTTCCTGTCCGGGAAAAGCTGGTGACAAATGCTTGCACTCATCGAGTGTGGGACATGGCTTACCCGCCTCTACCACTTTGGCAACATAAGTAAATGCCTTCCCCATAAAGGGGAATGAGAGTGAAGTAGGAGCAAGAAAGGAAGGGTGTCTGTTATTCAGTGAGAATACCTTCGACTTGGAATAACCCGCCTTTCTCAGACTACCTGAAAGGATAGTCTGTGCCTGAACTAAATTTTCTCAAGGAGATACCAAAAACACTGGTAAAAACTATAGGCACCAAGGAAACATAGAATAATTAATTTGTATATCAACAATATACTAACAAATAGAGAACTTCCCTTAAGTAAATATAAGCAACCTAATAAACTATTAGAGGCTCTCAATAACTGCCCGAGGTCCTGAAGTAATTACAGCTAGATGTGAAGTAGTGGGTATAACACCTATGTCTCCATTCAGTTCGGTAATCACTTGTAAATTTCGATAGGTCATCAATTAAAATTACCAAGCAGAATTAAAGGTTATGAAAATGGCCTATCATTCCTGGCTTGCCAGTCAATTACACATTCAATCAATTGGACATAAAATGGCTATTGGCTAACCTAGAACAATAGAATAATGTTAACTGGATACTCCCTAAAGGATAAAAAATTGCTAACATTAACCTGGATATATGCCAAGACACAAGACACTTAAATTTGGCTCATAGATGATTACATATATATTAAAGACATGCAAGGCCTTACTTAAGAAATGACTTTCCTAAGCTGGAATTTACAAAGGGCTTGACTTGAGCCCCACTCTCTAGTTGACCCTTACCTGTAATTAATTCCAGAGTGGCAAATGGCAATATTAAGAGGTTATGTTCTGGCTCTTGATCAAGCCTCTTGACACGACGAGGACAAGCGTTGTAGAACTTCATCAAATCACGGCACTTGTTCAACATGGTAGGTCACTCCCAAGGATCAATCTACACCACGATCATGGCTGGTACATAGGGCTTTTAAAAGTAGGAGGAAATCTTATCCATCCAAGTCCTAGTGATAAAGGCACAAGGTTAAAATCTCCTACGAGAGTGTGGCTTCCGAGTCGGAGACAATTCGTTGCCAGACTGCTTCGGCTAACTAAGTCAGTACCGAAGTAAAAAAAATTTTCCCGATAACAACGGGTAACAGGTAAAAGGGTCTATTTAAAAGTAGGTCAATGGTAATTACATAAGGCAAAAGTAATTAATATGAATTAACCAATTTACATATCTTATGTCTTAACATATGAAAGACGTTAATAATACACTAAAATTTAATTTCTTTTAGTCCACCACCGGCGATGCAATTTTTTTTTAGTACAAAAAATTGCATCTAAAAATATAAACAATACACTAACATTTCACTCTGTCAAAATCTCCCTGGTCTTCTGCTCACTAACTATAGCAGCCTTTCTTTTGACATGGGGAGGTTCTGATAAAAGTTTAACTGAATCATTAGTCGACGAAAGTTCCGAATCATCTGATATTTCAAGAAAAGGAACTAGTGTTGTAATGTGTCTTTTAACAACTTCCCTAGTAGGATCCTTTTGTATCGATGCTCCTGTAACTTCACCGATACTGTTATATTGCAATTCTTTCACCAAACCCATGGGATAATTGTTAGGTTTTGTGTGCACCGCTTTCAGTAGGACAATATCCCCTATTTTAATACCCCTCTGTGTAATAGGTTGGTATCTATCCTTTTTATCAACAGCTTGGTCAATCAGTGTACCCAAAAACTCGTTATGATATTTTGATAACAGATTATTTCTGACTTTCCTTAATTTCATATACTCATCTTTAACCTGTTGGGGATTTACACAAGGTTGCCAGTCAGGATCCTCATCTGGTATACCCTGTAATTCTGGAAGGAGGTTCATGGAAGTCAGTTCATAGCCCTTAACTAACTGTTCAGGTGTAATTAGTTCAGGTACAAAGTCTAAATCTTCTTCTCTAAGGGATTCCTTAAAGGCTATAGGTATCCTATTAACAAGGTGAACAGTGTGACAAACAATAAATTCAAAGTCATCATAAGATAAAACAAGATTTTTTATACTTCCAAACAACAATCTTTTAACCTGCTTGACACAAACTTCAACAAGAGATCCAAGCTTACTGCATCCTTTTAAATATTGCTGAAACTGTACAGGGCGAATATTGTTTTCTTCAAAATATAACTGACTAGCATGATCACTTAAAAGGTTCTGCATCACATTAGCCCCAGCTACAAGCTGTGTCCCCATATCACTGACGCATAATTCAGTGATTCCATAATCAAAACAATGCAACTGGAAAGATCGCAAGAATTCTTTTACACCAAGATCCTTGCAAATTTTAAGATTCACTGCTCTACTCCAAGTACATGTAATGCATAATAACCACACTTTTTGAGTTTCATTATTCTTCCTAACATGGAAAGGACCCATATGATCAATGAAAACATTAGCAAATGGCTTGGATGGCAAATTAGACCTGAATTCCCTATATGAATTCTGACTAAGTTTTAAAGTACTATTACAAAAACTCCTACAATGCACACATTGCTTTAATGCTTTTTTGATGGTCCAAAAATGCCTTGGGATATGAAATTGTCGTCGTATTTCAGCTAGAACTGAATAACATCCTGCATGAAACAGATTGAAATGAACATCCAAAATAATTAGCTTCGTCAAAGCACTGTCTCTCGGCAGTAAAATAGGAAAACCATTATTGCTAAACCATTTCTTAAATTTGCTTTTAACCCTAAGCATACCATTTTCATCCATGAATATATTGAGCTGAGTAATGAGGTTAGGAATGGTCTTCAGATTAAAACTATTCTTATTCTGGAAGTAAGCAAAGATCTCTGGAAACCACTTCCTTTGCTCTGTTATAACAACTCTCTTACTAGCTTCTGCAAAGAGATTAGGGTTGGTATCAGATGTGGTTTGAGAACATATACCTGCCTTTGACTTCCAGTTTCTTATGCCTACTAGTATTCTTCGATAAATCAGAATCAACTTACGAAAGCTGGAATAATTTCAGGGATCAATAACATATTCAGGAGAACCTGTTAAGGAAGAAAAAGTAGTTTGAGAAAGTTCTGCCCCTAAAGGTGCATTCAACTTGGAGAGGTACCCAGAGTCTGTGACTGTCCTGGGATTTGGAATAATAAAAGTCATGTCCTGTTCCCCACCAGGGAGGTCATCCAACTTCTTGCCTGGATCGACGAGAAAATTAGTTTTATACAACTTTTTATGTGAGAGGCATCTAGTAACACAGTCGGCCGGATTCTCTTTTCCTGAAATGAAACAGAATCTTATTGGAAATCGTTGACACAACTTTTGAATATTACCAATTCTATTCATTACGAAAGTTGAACACCTTTGCATTTTATCCAGTTTCTGGGAGGAAGAATTAAGCCGGTGTAGGGCACAAAGAGAATCGGCATAGAGAACCATTTCTACTATGTTAACAGGTTTCAGGCAAGAAGGTCCAGAGATATCTCTTTGCAGTTCCCCGAGAGTTTCGACACCCAAAACAATGGCATTTAACTCTGATGAAGGAATTGACTTATTCTTCAGCTGAGTGTTAATCATACGGTTCTTAGCTTGAACAAAACTCACCTTACCAGATTCAACCTGCTGCAAAAAAATTACTGTACCATATAAGTCGTGACTAGCATCAGTATAAGCCATAAGCTTATAAGTACCATTCCTTGGTCCGACATATCTACCTATCTTAATGGGAGGAGAAGCATTAGCTTGTTTACACATATTTCCCCATTCACGTTGAAGCTCTAATGGCAACAATGCATCCCAACCTAGGTTTTTATTGCACTGAAGCCTGTGCATAAACAAACGGCTTCTGTATAAAACAGGCATGTTAAACCCATATATGTCAAATTGAGAAGCAATTGTTGCTAAAAAAGCACGTTTAGTGGTGGCCTTGCCATAAAGGCAAATAGGCTTTGTAAATATTTCATCTCTTACTCTGTCCCATGCAAGACCAAACAACTTTGTAGTTTCAGGGGTCTGAGTTTTCATGTCTTCATCTATCTTAATTTGCAAGGAATTATCATTAGTGATAATCTGCTGAACCTCGAATTTGTACAGAGCAAATATGCGAGGCAGCTCATTATAAGCCCATTCTAAAGACTCTCCAGTTTCCATGGTAATTGCACCATTATCCTTATAGAGCAAGGTATACATTAAATGTTTTAATTCTGACAAATCTTTATCCTTTTCTTCCTTAAAAACTAAAATATAATATAAAGAAAGCATTAACAAAAACGGGCTACAACGCAACCCAAAACTCAGCCTCGCATTGCGATAAGCAACAACAGAAATGTCCCCAGCTTTCACATTTTTATACCAAAGGAACGGTAATTTTGATTGATCAGATTCACTTAATGAAAGTATATTGAATGCTTTTTTCAAGTCATAGGTAAGCAATTTCTGATCGAACCTTAAATGAAGAAAAGCAGAGGATAGCTTTTGGTTCAATGTGGGACCTGGATGCATACACTGGTTGAGAGAGAGGCTTAGTTTCTTATTTTTCTCATTCTCTCTCAAATTGGATAAAAAGACTACACGACACTTAGTCGTCTCCCTCTCAGGCTTAAAAATTCCCATGTGAGGAAGAAAAGCATAATCTGGGTGCAGGGCTTTATATTGTTAAAGATCATGAATAGGTTTTATTATACCAGCTGCTATTTGATCCTTAATAGTCTGATCCATTAAAAGTAAATAACCCACATTATTTTTAAGCTTCCTAAAATTGGACTTCAAAATTACCTCTGCTAAATGTTCATTTTTCGAAAGCATGTGTGATACCCCCCCCCCCCATTCCAAAGTAAGGGAACTCGAATCCTACCATCGACTTCTCTAGATATATTATTAAAAGTATAATCAACTAACTGCTTATTCAGTTCTACAGTCTCTTCCTCATAAATAGTTTGGTCATAATTAATGAATTTAGGGCATTCAAGCTCCAATATTTCATTTGTTGCCTTTTGTAGCTCACACTCCATAAGCTTTCCCTTGTCATTCAAAACCGAAAAATTACTACTAACTTTCAAAGTATCATAGTGAAGGTCATGAACCTCATCATCCAAAGTAAGTATGATAGAATCTGCAACAAATAACGAGTGAGTGTGGACACTTACAAAAGACTCCCCACTAGGTGGACTAGGAATACTAGCACTGACAGACATCGAATGACATGGCAAAAAATCTATATTATCGATCAATCTTTGAACATTGCCTACCAACATAACGCCCATTGGGGAATCTACATATACTGACAGAGTACCTTTTCCAAACAGGACGTCTTTACTTGGAATAAAATAAGCAGCATCAGAACCAAGCAGAAATTCAATATCCTTTACTTCCCGGATATTTGAATGAAGACCCACATCAGCAAATGAAAACCCTTTATCTAAAAAACCCTTCACTGCCGTTCCGAGCATCGGCAAATTCAACTTAATCCCTATTTCATGAATAAACATGGCTGGAATCTTAAAACTAGTTTTTCCTAGTGTAATAGGCACCTGAACTACCTCCAATAAGTTTTAACACCATTGAAACCATGAATTGTAAGATTAACATTATTTCTGATAGTTTCAAAGTCATAAGTATCAGCTAATTTCTGTGAAACAAAAGTACTTTGAGACCCACTGTCTTTTATACCCCTATACAAGCGCTCTTGTCCAACAATGCCAAAAGTGAAAGTAGGAAGAACAGAGTCACTAACGAAATTTGAGAACACTGTAACCCCATTAATTGTTTCTGTGCTTGCTATAGCTTCTTCACTTTTCTTACAATCAGATGAATTATCTTTGGTACACAGAAAAGAAAAATGCCAGCCAAAACATTTAAAACATTTTTTGTTTAAACCTAAAATTACATTTAGCAGTGGGATGCGAAAAACTAGCACATTTCAAACAGCCTTTAAAATACTTCAATTTATCTACTTTAGACTTTGGAGTAGGAAATTTAGTACATTTAGATAGTAAATGATTGAAATCCTTACCATGAACCTTAGAACATAACGAACAACTAGGTAGGATTTTATTCTTAGGAGAATGCACTTTAACTGCCAAACTAGCAAAACTATCAGCATTTTCAGCACTACCATTACATGATAAGGAATGCTTTGAAGGCGTAACATTTGACACTTTTCTCGAGTTTTCATACCTCTCGCAAGCTACAAAAAAGTTATCCAAAATCTCCGTAATTGAAGGAGAAGTCTTATTAGTAATTTGCACTAACTCTTTTCTAAATTCATCATTCAAACCTAGCCAAGCAAAATAAGTCAAAAAATCATCAGAGGACATTTGCAAAAGCTTAGTAGACTCACATAGATTCCTTAACCTAGAAACATAATTAAACGGGTCATCACCTGGATTTAGTTTCAACTCTGTTAGTTTCTTAACGGTGGAAGACTTCCTAACTTCTTCCGAAGCAAAAGCTTTAATCAAGAGCGATTTAGTATCTTGGTAACTCTGTTTATCTGCTTCAAGAGAATTCAGCAAAACCTTAGCCCGACCTTCAACTTGCTGTTTAAGCAAAAGTAACAAATCCCTACACCAGTTGTAGCCTCAAATTCTACAAAAACCTGTAAGAGATCCTCATTTTCCTTGCTACCAAATTTTGGGAGGGGCGCTGTTGGCTGCTTTAGTAAACTAAGAGCAGTGTCCGTGACACTACGGGAAGGAGAAACTTCAAGTAAAGGCAAACATCTCTCTATCTTCTCTAAATAATCAATACAACCCAAACATTCCTTTTCTAATTCGAGTTCTGTAACTGTGCTATCCTCGAACTTTAAATTTTGAATTTTAGAATCCAAGTCTAACAAACCCTTCTGGTAACTTAACAGGAGACACTTTTCCGATATTTTCCGGGATGCAGTAAAATTTCCATAGGACCCCAATTTATTAAAGGCATCAGTTACTTTCTTACGAATAACCTTTCTCTCAGTAATAAGCAATTTCAAATTTGACATTATATATTACTTGACAAAAAATCACCAATAACAAAGATCGTTAATAGAAAACCCGTGGGAGTGAGCTACAGCTAAACTAATGCAACCTAATTTTGAGAGCCTCTTAATTACCTAACATGCAACTATCCTGTCACGGTCGCCATGAACTAAATTTTCTCAAGGAGACACCAAAAACACTGGTAAAAACTATAGGCACCAAGGAAACACATAGAATGATTTATTTTTATATTAACAATATACTAACAAATAGAGAACTTTCCTTAAGTAAACATAAGCAACTTAATAAACTATTAGAGGCTCTCAATAACTGCCCGAGGTCTTGAAGTAATTACAGCTAGATGCGAAGTAGTGGGTATAACACCTGTCTCCATTCAGTTCGGTAATCACCTGTAAATTTCGATAGGTCATCAATTAAAATTACCAAGCAGAACTAAAGGTTATGACAATGGCCTATCATTCCTGGCTTACCAGTCAATTACACATTTAATCAATTTGACATAAAATGGCTATTGGCTAACCTAGAACAATAGAATAATGTTAACTGGATACTCCCTAAAGGATAAAAAAATTGCTAATATTAACCTGGATATATGCCAAGACACAAGACACTTAAATTTGGCTCATAGATGATTACATATATATTAAAGACATGCAAGGCCTTACTTAAGAAATAACTTTCCTAAGCTGGAATTTACAAAGGGCTTGACTTGAGCCCCACTCTCTAGTTGACCCTTACCTGTAATTAATTCCAGAGCGGCAAATGGCAATATTAAGAGGTTATGTTCTGGCTCTTGATCAAGCCTCTTGACACGACGAGGACGAGCGTTGTAGAACTTCATCAAATCACGGCACGTGTTCAACATGGTAGGTCACTCCCAAGGATCAATCTACACCACGATCATGGCTGGTACATAGGGCTTTTAAAAGTAGGAAAAAATCTTATCCATCCAAGTCCTAGTGATAAAGGCACAAGGTTAAAATCTCCTACGAGAGTGTGGCTTCCGAGTCGGAGACAATTCGTTGCCAGACAGCTTCGGCTAACTAAGTCAGTACCGAAGTAAAAAAATCTTTCCGATAACAACGGGTAACAGGTAAAAGGGTCTATTTAAAAGTGGGTCAATGGTAATTACCTAAGGGAAAAGTAATTAATATAAATTAACCAATTTACATATCTTATGTCTTAACACATGAAAGACGTTAATAATATACTAAAATTTAATTTCTTTTATGCCTCATCATGGTCGAAAATCAAGACCTCCTTTGGTTCCCCTCCTTTTCTTGACTTTGGTTCGTACTTCAGTCGAACCCAACAATTAGGGAAAGCATCAAAGCTTGGCCAAAATTGAATTTTGTCCAAAGGAACAGCATCTATTTTCTCTGAGATGTAGAGATTTCCATTTGAAATCGGCATCTGCTCCGCAAACCTCCAGGGATTGGTTATGGAGCATGTTGGTAGGTCTTGATTCAAGGGTCGTTTGACTGGCCCCTGGGAAGCGACAAGAGAAGCTTTACGAGGCTCTATCTTGCGTTTTACTTCCTACTTTTTGTTTTGTTTACGAAAGCTCTCTATTTGATTCTTCAGCTAGATACATAATTGTACCACATTATCCAATAGAGGGGTAGAAGACGAAGATGTCGACATCGATGGCTCTATAGCCGGCATAGGCGGAGGAAATTCCGACACAACATCTTCCTCTTCTACCCTGGGGCACTTCTTGCCCTTAAACCCAAAGGTTTTCTGGCCGTCAGGGGATGTAGTAGGCTCCTGAGGCACTACTTTTTCCTCACTTGCTTCCGGATATAGTAGCTTACGCATCCTATCATTAGGAAGGAAAGGTCCCTGAGAGATCTTTTGAAAGCCTCTCACCCAGTTGTGTAATTTATATTGAGCTGTATCCCTAATCTCCGTAGACTTGGGATTTTGAAAACCTTCAGACATTAATGTCCGACATATATTTCAAACCTGTGGGTTCCAATAATGTAGGGATCCGGAAATAATATTGCAGGGGGCATGAAACCTGCAAGTATTATGACCGTAAAAATACTTACTCTTGGCCTTGCAGAGGACTTTAGCACAAGGTATCTGGTGTTCCTCCTGTAAAGAAAGGAAAACCAAATGAGTATACAATGGATTATCCCCTTGACAATCAACATGCAAATGTCCTTTACAATAGATACCTTAGGATAGTAAGCTATAAAGGGATAGTAGGAGATACATACTTGTGTACCCCTGTGAGCAAATGTTGTTGCCTCCCCTCAGTATTAACTACATGGAGAATTTTTATAGAGTAACTCCAAGTAAAAGGACTCTTACCCCTAAGGGTAGAGAAGTATCAAATCACTGTCCCAAAATAATGTTAATACTGTGGGGTCAGGATGACTGATTCTCGATCAGAATATTGAAGAAAACTATTCATTCAATATATGAACGGTACCAGCAGAATGCTCGTACAAGGGTACCCAAGGTATGTCAGAAAATACTACTGTATCATGATACTGTAGTTTTCTAATTTCAGTAAGTCTATATTGCAATTTACTGGCTACTGTACATCATGTATTGTAGTCTAGTCATTATGCTGCCTTCATAGTAGCATATGACAGTATGGTCCATCTAGCATGAAGCCAGCTGGACTAGGAAAATAAAGACATATATTTGTATATCACACTCAGCCTATTTGCTGTAGTCTTCCTTCTATATTAAAATATAGAGTTTCTTGATCAGGGAGACTCAAGGAAAAAGGATGCACCCTTTAAGGGTTAGGAGTGTATTACTCCTGCCTTGAAGTGTTTAATATTGTAGGGTAATCCTAATACTGATTTCTAATCAGGATATTGAAGAAATCATACTTATTCAATATAGGATTGGGCTCAGCAAATGCCTGTGTTGGATATCCAAAATATATTGGAAATAACTACTAGTATAAACTATATAGTAGTTTTCTATCTGCAGTATATTCTATAATGCAGATATACTGGCTACCTGTATAAAATATACAGTAGTTCAGCCGGCATATAGCCGGAATTGTTATGTCTTGCCTGCATACCCGGCATGCTAGCTAGAGAGAGAGAGAGAGAGCTAGCATGGAAAAAAGGCTACTCCTTACTGTGAAATGTATACAGTAATTAAGGATGTAAAAGTCTAATTTGACTGCCTTTTTTTCCAGAGAGAAGGTTCTAATAGAAGGGGAGAATGTACCATTCAGGCTTCCATGCAGCTACAGTACTATTGCCCACAAGGTACCGCCGATACACTGCCGCCCGGCAAGTCCAGCAGTACCAGTACAGTCGGCGTGCTGCCAACTGAGTCAGCACTATCTGTGCCGACCTGGCCGGCAGTACCCCGGCAACAGGACCTGTAGCAGCAGTCCAAGGGAGGACTGAAGAACCTTGGAAACGGAAGGGACTTCCCTCTCATGGCCATCATGGTCGCCGGCAATCATCTTGGCTACTGGCTGGGATGGCAGTTGCCGGCTAGGCCGGCAATTGCCGACAGATGATGTGGTTGGCGGCAGTATGCTCTGCCGTCAGCCAAAGACATGGCTTGAGAGGGAGTCTGGCTGGCTCCGGCAACCTACCAACAAAGGAAGGTTGCAAGGTGCCAGCCTAAAAAAAGACAATGGCTAAGCCATCAAAAGAGGACAGTGGGGTAGGGAACTGGGTCCTGTAACGAGTGTGAAAGGAACTGGCAAAAATTGTCAATCCTACTAGGGAACAGGAGAGATTCAGTTCTCCAACCCAGAGATTGCCGACACAGTTAAGGGGATGGCGGCACTGCCGCCTCCTCTCAACAAAGAAGAAACAGAGTTCCAGTGCCACGTATCCTAGGCTAAAGAAAATTACTCTTCAGCCCAGAGTACTGTGGCATAGGACTAGTCTTTTAGTCGCAAGGAGAAGATGGTATCTCACCATAACTTCCAGAGCGGCTAATGAGGGCTAACCTCCATTGCCGGCCACCCAGCCGGCAGGGGAATGATGGTATCCTACAACCCATTCGCCCTGCCGGCAGGTCGCCGATATAAGACTAAATACACTGAGATTCTGACCAAATCCCAAAACCCGATGGTATACCACAACCAACAGTTAAGGGAAGAGGCAGGACGAACCCTAAGTTAGCCATGTCTGAATAAAATTCAAGGCACGGCTATTAGGGTTGTAGCCTGAGGCTACACTCAGAGGGAAAGAGATTACCCTTAAGTCTCTGAAGAGACGTGTAATGTTTCATAACATTATAGGAGGTATCAGTCTCCACTGAATGAAAACAGTACACGAGGGTAACCGGGGAAAGTCTGAACGTATAGTAAAACGTCTAGGTAAGGTTACCTAGGCTATACGAGATCTCGGTTACCTAAATCACCGAAACTCTAACTATATGATCGACAGAGAAAAGGGAAATAAAAATTATGCACATTATCAAAATTTATGAAAGTAATTGTCTAAATAGCTAAATAATTAAAATAATTAATTAAAGCTATTGAAAACTGTAAGTCGTTCAGCTATCTAAATAACACATGCCTAACAAATGACGGCGCCATGGCGCCTCCAGTAACTGCCCTAGCTCTTAAACACAATAAAATACTCTAATTTCATTGTGAAAGAGAATCTAGAATATACTCATAGTAAAGACAAGATACTCAACTTTCCAGAGGCGGAATATGATGGAGAAAGCATAATAATAATCCTATAAACCGATCGAAAAGTTAAATCATCAGGAAATATCACCGAGCGAGATCACTACTAAAAAAGGAATGTCCAGCATCGTGGGAATGGCGCTGTTGTATTCCCAATAGTAATACGAGAGCGGGCAGAGCCTTTGGACGGCTACCTTTTGCCACATCCTCATCAAATAAATAAATGTATATTTATTTATTATATATATATATATATATATATATATATTTATATATACATACATATATATATATATATATATATATATTGTATATATAAATATATATCTATATATAAATATATATATATATATATATATATTACATATATATATATATATATATATATTATATAACATATATATATATATATATATATATCCAGACATTAATGTATCAAAAATATATATGGCTTATTTGAATATGAAAACACGTAAAAATGTGCAAAATTTATCATTAATTGAATGCCAAGTAACAAACAACCAATTAGTTACGATGGTGAAGATGGGTTGATTTCAATTCTAAGTACAAAATACCTGAATTCGACAGGTATAAGTACAGAAGAATTGTCATTGACTTTTATCTTTCTTCGTGGCCAAGTGGGTTAATCACTGTCTGTACAAGCTTGCCGACCAGGATTCGATTCCCGGCTGGAGCCAATATCTTGTCTTTGTGTGATTTCGCCTGGGGCTCTGATCCCGAGGTCGTTAAGAGAATCCAGACATTAACCCTGGATAGGTACGCTCCTCGGACACCCCTTTAAGGGTATACTCGGACGCGAACGACCCCGACGCCAAAAAAAATTCTTGAAAAATCAGTTTTTGCAGTAACCTCCTTTTTCTTTTGCCAAAAAAAACTTCAATGAATGCTTAAAACAACTGTAAAGATAAATACTACTCATCTGCAGAAAAACTATTTATTATAAATATTTTAAAAAATTAAGTAGAAAAAAAAGACCTGCCATAAAAATTCATAAAAAAAGTTTATACATATATACACAAATCCTTTTAGAAATTGATTCTTGGATGTTTAGGACACATCTTGATGTATTTTGGATGAAGTCAGACCCATGGAGGTGAAGATCTGAAATGAGAAAAAAAGGGTAACTTTTTTTGGCCAAAAAAATTTGTCCAAATTTCATGAATTTTTTTGGGTACCCAAATGAAATAGGAAGTGGCTAATTTTTTTAGGGAATAAACATATGTTATCCTAAAATAGAAATATGTAAAAAAAATCTTCATTATTTTGTAAATTACATTTATATCAGGGCCCATATCTAAAGGTAATTTTTTTGAGAACTTAGAAATTTCGTTAAAAAAATACACATATTTAATATATAATATGATATTTATGCAGGTAAAAATATACCAAAATATCACAAATTCTATAGGGAACAAGAATATATATAGATAGGGCAGCTTACGCTTCGGATATGTCCACAAAATGGCTGCCAACCACACAGACTCAGACTCCCTAATCTGCCACTTGAAATATAGGAAGGGTATGTCAATTTCAAGGTGTTATTTACTAATCTATTTATTATTGGATATGCATAAAAATTGTATGGTGGGTTGCTGGATAATTTTCGATTATTTTACGACTATAAAATTAAAATTCTGACCCAAAAAAATTTCATTTTTTTTCATTTTTTTGCCAAGTCATTTTTCCGTAAGATATTGCCAAATAGTGTCGTAAAACTTTTGCTTGTTTAGTGTTGGAAAGTGTGTCTAGATGATCTGGCTACCCATGCATGACTTTGTTTTTGTCAGATACGACGTAGTTATTGGTATATTGGGTATTTAACTGCGGTTACCAATTTATGTTTTTTTTTTCAATATTTGTAAAAATTACTACGTAGTAAGGAATTGCCGTATATTAATCATTTTTTTTCATGTTTATGTGTTAGAAAGTGTGCCTTGATGGTTGGGCTAACACGTGCATGTCTTTTTTTTTTATCTGAGATGCCGTATATTAGAATGTTGGGCATTTTTCCGCGAGTGCCCCTTTTTATTTGTTTACATTTTTTTGCTTAGTCATGTTACCGTAAGGAATTGGCAAGTAGTGTCGCAAAACTTATATTTTTATAGTGTTGGAAAGTGTTTCTAGATGATCTGGCTACCCATGCCTATTTTTTTTTTAGCCAGATATGGCGTATATATAAGTATGTGTTCGATTTTCCTGTGATTGCCATTTTTTCGTTTTTTCCCATTTCTTTCAAAATTACTACGTACTAAGGAACTATCACAGAGTAATATTTCATTTATATGTTTATTTGTCGGAAAATATGCCTTGATGGTTTGCCTAGCACGTGGCTGAAATTTTTTTTTTCTGAAATGCCGTATATTAGAATGGCCATTTTTCCACGAGTGCCCCTTTTTATTTGTTTTGCATTTTTTTGCTTAGTCATGTTACCGTAAGGAATTGGCAAGTAGTGTCGCAAAACTTATATTTTTATAGTGTTGGAAAGTGTTTCTATATGATCTGGCTACCCATGCCTATCTTTTTTTTAGCCAGATATGGCGTATATATAGGTATGTGTTCGATTTTCCGGTGATTGCCATTTTTTCGTTTTTTCCCAATTCTTTCAAAATTACTACGTACTAAGGAACTATCACAGAGTAATGATTCCTCTAGATGTTTATTTGTAGGAAAATTTTGTTTACTTTTTTTTTTGATTGAATATCATCAAATTTTTTTAGCTAAAATATTGTTTTACATTTTTTTTTTTCGATTTTATTTCCCTTCAAAAAATTTTTTTTGGGTCAGAATTTTAATTTTATAGTCGTAAAATAATCGACAATTATCCAGCAACCCACCATACAATTTTTATGCATATCCAATAATAATTAGATTAGTAAATAACACCTTGAAATTGACATACCCTTCCTACATTTCAAGTGGCAGATTAGGGAGTCTGAGTCAGTGTGGTTGGCGGCCATTTTGTGGACATATCCGAAGCGTAAGCTGCCCTATCTATATATATTCTTGTTCCCTATAGAATTTGTGATATTTTGGTATATTTTAACCTGCATAAATATCATATTATATATTAAATATATGTATTTTTTTACGAAATTTCCAAGTACTCAAAAAATTACCTTTAGATATGGCCCCTGATATAAATGTAATTTACAAAATAATGAAGATTTTTTTACATATTTCTATTTTAGGATAACATATGTTTATTCCCTAAAAAAATTAGCCACTTCCTATTTCATTTGGGTACCCAAAAAAATTCATGAAATTTGGACAATTTTTTTGGCCAAAAAAAGTTACCCTTTTTTTCTCATTTCAGATCTTCACCTCCATGGGTCTGACTTCATCCAAAATACATCAAGGTGTGTCCTAAACATTCAAGAATCAATTCCTAAAAGGATTTGTGTATATATGTATAAACTTTTTTTTTATGAATTTTTATGTCAGGTCTTTTTTTTCTACTTAATTTTTTAAAATATTTATAATAAATAGTTTTTCTGCAGATGAGTAGTATTTATCTTTACAGTTGTTTTAAGCATTCATTGAAGTTTTTTTTTGGCAAAAGAAAAAAGGAGGTTACTGCAAAAACTGATTTTTCAAGAATTTTTTTTGGCGTCGGGGTCGTTCGCGTCCGAGTATACCCTTAAAGGGGTGTCCGAGGACCGTTACCTATCCAGGGTTAATATATCAAAAATATATATGGCTTATTTGAATATGAAAAACACGTAAAAATTTGCAAAATTTATCATTAATTGAATGCCAAGTAACAAACTACCAATTAGCTGCGATGGTGAAGATGGGTTGTTTTCAATTCTAAGTACAAAATACCTGAATTAGACAGGTATAAGTACAGAAGAATCGTCATTGACTTTTATCTTTCTTCGTGGCTAAGTGGGTTAGTCACTCTCTGTACAATTTTGCCGACCAGGGTTCGATTCCCGGCCGGAGTCAAGCTCTTGTCTTTGTGTGATTTCACCTGGGGCTCTGATCCCGAGGTCGTTAAAAGAATCCAGACATTAATGTATAAAAAATATATATGGCTTATTTGAATATGAAAAACACGTAAAAATGTGCAAAATTTATCATTAATTGAATGCCAAGTAACAAACTACCAATTAGCTGCGATAGTGAAGATGGGTTGATTTCAATTCTAAGTACAAAATACCTGAATTCGACAGGTATAAGTACAGAAGAATTGTCATTGACTTTTATCTTTCTTCGTGGCCAAGTGGGTTAGTCACTGTCTGTACAAGCTTGCCGACCATTGTTCGATTCTCGGCCGGAGCCAAGCTCTTGTCTTTGTGTTATTTCGCCTTGGGCTCTGATCCCGAGGTCGTTAAGAGAATCCAGACATTAATACATCAAAAATATATATGGCTTATTTCAATAAGAAAAACACGTAAAAATGTGCAAAATTTATCATTAATTGAATGCCAAGTAACAAATTACCAATTAGCTGCGATGGTGAAGATGGGTTGATTTCAATTCTAAGTACAAAATACCGGAATTCGATAGGTATAAGTACAGAAGAATTGTCATTGACTTTTATCTTTCTTCGTGGCCAAGTGGGTTAGTCACTGTCTGTACAAGCTTGCCGACCAGGGTTCGATCCACGGCCGGAGCCAAGCTCTTGTCTTTGTGTGATTTCGCCTGGGGCTCTGATCCCGAGGTAGTTAAGAGAATCCAGACATTAATGTATCAAAAATATATATGGCTTATTTGAATATGAAAAACACGTAAAAATGTGCAAAATTTATCATTAATTGGATGCCAAGTAACAAACTACCAATTAGCTGCGATGGTGAAGATGGGTTGATTTCAATTCTAAGTACAAAATACCTGAATTCGACAGGTATTAGTACAGAAGAATTGTCATTGACTTTAATCTTTCTTCGTGGCCAAGTGGGTTAGTCACTGTCTGTACAAGCTTGCCGACCAGGGTTCGATTCCCGGCCGGAGCCAAGCTCTTTTCTTTGTGTGATTTCGCCTGGGGCTCTGATCCCGAGGTCGTTAAGAGAATCGAGACATTAACCCTGGATAGGTACGGTGGGTCGTTTGCGACCCCGAGCGTCAAAAAAAAACAGGTTTTTCTCACGTGACTCACCCCTGTGACTGAATTTGTGGGTGATCGACCTGCAGGAGGTGTCTCCCCTACACGCTCTAGTAGTGTCCAGATGTGCATTGCTGTAGCTGTACTCCTTCCCCGATTTCTGAGACGCGTCGGGGTCGTTCGCGTCCGAGTTTACCCTTCTGAGGTAGTTTGCATAATTATCAAAGTTATTACGTATTATGAAATTGTCGTAGAATGGTGCAACTTGTATAGGTTATCAGTTGTGGAAATTCTTGGTGGATTGTTTGGCTACCATGTGCATGTTTTTTTTTTTAGTTAAAATGTCGTTCATCACCACGAGGACCATTTTACCGCGAGTGCCCCTTTTTCATTTTTTTTCATTTTTTTGCCAAGTCATTTTTCCGTAAGATATTGCCAAATAGTGTCGTAAAACTTTTGCTTGTTTAGTGTTGGAAAGTGTGTCTAGATGATCTGGCTACCCATGCATGACTTTGTTTTTGTCAGATACGACGTAGTTATTGGTATATTGGGTATTTAACTGCGGTTACCAATTTCTGTTTTTTTTTTCAATATTTTTAAAAATTACTACGTAGTAAGGAATTGCCGTATATTATTGATTTTTTTTCATGTTTATGTGTTAGAAAGTGTGCCTTGATGGTTGGGCTAACACGTGCATGTCTTTTTTTTTTATCTGAGATGTCGTATATTAGAATGTCGGGCATTTTACCGTGAGTGTCCCTTTTTCATTTTTTTTTATTTTTTTGCCAAGTCATTTTTCCGTAAGATATTGCGAAATAGTGTCGTAAAACTTTTGCTTTTTTAATGTTGGAAAGTGTGTCTAGATGATCTGGCTACCCATGCGTGATTTTGTTTTTGTCAGATACGACGTAGTTATTGGTATATTGGGTATTTAACTGCGGTTGCCAATTTCTGTTTTTTTTTTTCAATATTTGTAAAAATTTACTACGTAGTAAGGAATTGCCGTATATTATTGATTTTTTTTCATGCTTATGTGTTAGAAAGTGTGCCTTGATGGTTGGGCTAACACGTGCATGTCTTTTTTTTTATCTGAGATGCCGTATATTAGAATGTTGGGCATTTTTCCGCGAGTGCCCCTTTTTATTTGTTTACATTTTTTTGCTTAGTCATGTTACCGTAAGGAATTGGCAAGTAGTGTCGCAAAACTTATATTTTTATAGTGTTGGAAAGTGTTTCTAGATGATCTGGCTACCCATGCCTATTTTTTTTTAGCCAGATATGGCGTATATATAAGTATGTGTTCGATTTTCCTGTGATTGCCATTTTTTCGTTTTTTCCCATTTCTTTCAAAATTACTACGTACTAAGGAACTATCACAGAGTACTGATTCATTTATATGTTTATTTGTCGGAAAATATGCCTTGATGGTTTGCCTAGCACGTGGCTGAAATTTTTTTTTCTGAAATGCCGTATATTAGAATGGCCATTTTTCCACGAGTGCCCCTTTTTATTTGTTTTGCATTTTTTTGCTTAGTCATGTTACCGTAAGGAATTGGCAAGTAGTGTCGCAAAACTTATATTTTTATAGTGTTGGAAAGTGTTTCTAGATGATCTGGCTACCCATGCCTATCTTTTTTTTAACCAGATATGGCGTATATATAGGTATGTGTTCGATTTTCCGGTGATTGCCATTTTTTCGTTTTTTCCCAATTCTTTCAAAATTAC
>NC_090755.1:43891521-43906521 GCF_036898095.1 Palaemon carinicauda | reverse complement strand
CGATCTCAGTCTGTTTTGATCTCTTCAAGCGTTTGATGCGTGTTTTCTCCAAGCTCTTAATGCATCTTTCCGGTGTGCCCTTAGAACCAGGTCTGTCACTATAGCGAACTGGGGAAAGTTTAGAGCTTTTTCCTGTTGGCGTTTTAGTATTCTGACTGAATACCTGAGTCTCTTGATAGACCTCACGAGCTCCTTTTATATTTCAAAAGGAGAGGAGAGTTGATGTGACTGAGGGCTTCGATGGTTTTTTAAAACATCGAAACCCATGAGCTTGAGAAAGTCGAGGCTTATAGGAGCCTATCTTGCATCCATGATGTCCCAGGAACCGGGTCATCTCTTTGAATGCACATTGGCCGGACACTTCAGGTGCTGCCCACTCCAGCCTGTTGATCAGGTATATTAATACCCGAACTATTTCTAGGCTTGACTTTGACGTAACTAAGTTCGTCAATCCTTTGAAGATACTTAGGACTGTGAGTCCGGCACGTATCTTTCCTAGGATGAATGTTACTCTCGGTAACATGAATTCTAGATAGGAGGAAGGGGGGTGGTTGACTGGAAGGTTCCGAAGGACACCTTTCAGGTCTGACAAGACTACGAACACCCCTAATTGGAACTGAAGGATTAACATTCAGAATTTGCTGTTTTTTATGAACTTGTTGAGTGGCGAGAAGTTCAGAATGACTCATTGAGTCCTTCTCGTGAACACAAAACAGCCTTCCATGGAACTCGATGAGCTATAGTTTTCTTACCACCTGTATGCTCTATAGCTCTCAGGTATACTTCTCCAGGAGGGTTTTGAACTGTAGGAGAAGGTAAGGAAATGATGGTAGGGACATTTATGTTTCCCACCAATGGCTCATCTTGAATAGGCTTTGGACCGAAGGATCGAAGGTCCTGCGATCCTGAGGGAAAATTCCTCCTAGCTGAAGCGTCTTTATGCTTCGAGTAGTCAGTAGGCTTAGACTTTTGACCATCTGCCTGTAGCACCGTGGTCACTGGAATAGTGGGATGTTGTTGAGCAGCCCGGATATTTCCACCATTTTCGATCTTCTTTTTAGGTTGGGGACCACAACCACAGAAGATTTCCTCTTTGAAGGAATGCCCCATTTTTGGAGAAGACTTATGTTCTCCATGGTGGCGTTCTTAATTACTTCCTTAATGACCTCGTGTGGGAAGAGGTCTTTACCCAAGATGTTGGAAGATATTAGCTTCCTAGCTTCGTGTTTCACTGTTGCGTCAGCGAACACAAACTCTTTGTATGTTCTCCTGGCCTTCATAAAGGCGTAAAGGTCCTTCACCAAGATAGCCATATGCATTTTGGCTATGACCATGAGCATGCCTGGGGTACTTTCGTAGGTTGAACACAACTCTATGTAGTTTTGTAGAGAAAGGGATGTCGCAAGTCTCTGCTTTGACTCATGTTCATTACGCAAGAGCAACTCAGAAAATTTAGGGAGACATACCTTGAATTGTTGACTTGCAATATCCTTGTCTACTGAAAATGTCAAATGGACTTCCTTCCAATATTTTTCTTGTCCAGGAAAAGCTGGTGACAAAGGCTTGCACTCACCGAGTGTGGGACATGGCTTACCTGCCTCTACCGCTTTGGCAACAGAAGTAAATGCCTTCCCCATAAAGGGGAATGAGAGTGAAGTAGGAGCAAGAAAGGAAGGGTGTCTGTTATTCAGTGAGAATACCTTCGACTCTCAGACTACCTGAAAGGATAGTCTGTGCCTTATCATGGTCGAGAATCAAGACCTCCTTTGGTTCCGCTCCTTTTCTTGACTTTGGTTCGTACTTCAGTCGAACTCAACAATTAGGGAAAGCATCAAAGCTTGGCCAAAATTGAATTTTGTCCAAAGGAACAGCATCTATTTTCTCTGAGATGTAGAGATTACCATTTGAATTCGGCATCTGCTCTGCAAACCTCCAGGGATTGATTATGGAGCATGTTGGTAGGTCTTGATTCAAGGGTCGTTTGACTGACCCCTGGGAAGCGACAAGAGAAGCTTTACGAGGCTCTATCTTGCGTTTTACTTCCTGCTTTTCATTTTGTTTACGAAAGCTCTCTATTTGATTCTTCAGCTGAATACATAATTGTACCATATTATCCAATAGAGGGGTAGAAGACGAAGATGTTGACATCGATGGCTCTATAGCCGGCATAGGCGGAAAAATTCCGACAAAACATTTTCTTCTTCTACCCTTGGGCACTTCTTGCCCTTAATCCCAAAGGTTTTCTGGCCGTCAGGGGATGTAGTTGGCTCCTGAGGCACTACTGTTTCCTCACTTGCTTCCGGAAATAGTAGCTTACGCATCCTATCATTAGGTAGGAAAAGACCCGGAGAGATCTTTTGAAAGCCTTTCACCCAGTTGCGTAATTTATATTGAGCTGTATCCCTAATCTCCGTAGACTTGGGATTTTCAAAACCTACGGACATTAATGTCCGACATATATTGCAAACCAGTGGGTTCCAATAATGTAGGGATCCGGAAATAATATTGCAGGGGGCATGAAACATGCAACTATTATGACCGTAAAAATACTTGCTCTTGGCCTTGCAGAGGACTGCAGCACAAGGTATCTGGTGTTCCTCCTGTAAAGAAAGGAAAACCAAATGAGTATACAATGGATTATCTCCATGACAATCAACATGCAAATGTCCTTTACAATAGAGTTGCTTAGGATAGTAAGCTATAAAGGGATAGTAGGAGATACATACTTGTGTACCCCTGTGAGCAAATGCTGTTGCCTCCCCTCAGTATTAACTACATGGAGATTTCTCTGTAGAGTAACTCCAAGTAAAAGGACTCTTACCCCTAGGGGTAGAGAAGTATCAAATCACTGTCCCAAAATAATGTTAATACTGTGGGGTCAGGATGACTGATTATCGATCCGAATATTGAAGAAAACTTATTCATTCAATATATGAACGGTGCCAGCAGAATGCTCGTACAAGGGTACCCAAGGTATGTCAGAAAATACTACTGTATCATGGTACTGTAGTTTTCTAATTGCAGTAAGTCTATATTGCAATTTACTGGCTACTGTACATCATGTATTGTAGTCTAGTCCTTATGCTGCCTTCATAGTAGCATATGACAGCATGGTCCATCTAGCATGAAGCCAGCTGGACTAGGAAAATAAAGACATATATTTGTATATCCCACTCAGCCTATTTGCTGTATTCTTCCTACTATATTAAAATATAGAGTTTCCTGATCAGGGAGACTCAAGGCAAAAGGCTGCACCCTTTAAGGGTTAGGAGTGTATTACTCCTGCCTTGAAGTGTTTAATATCGTAGGGTAATACTAATACTGATTTCTAATCAGGATATTGAAGAAATCATACTCATTCAATATAGGATTGGGCTCAGCAAATGCCTGTGTTGGATATACAAAATATATTGGAAATAACTACTAGTATAAACTATATAGTAGTTTTCTATCTGCAGTATATTCTATAATGCAGATGTACTGGCTACCTGTATAAAATATACAGTAGTTCAGCCGGCATGTAGCTAGGTCTTGCCGGCATACCCGGCATGCTAGCTAGAGAGAGAAAGATAGCATGGAAAAAAGGCTACTCCTTAATGTGAATGTATACAGTAATTAAGGATGTAAAAGTCTAATTTGACTGCCTTTTCTCAGAGAGGTTCTAATAGAAGGGGAGAATGTACCATTCAGGTTTTCATGCAGCTACAGTACTATTGCCGACAAGGTACCGCCGATACACTGCCGGCCGGCAAGTCCAGCAGTACCAGTACAGTCGGCGTGCTGCCAACTGAGTCAGCACTATCTGTGCCGGCCTGGCCGGCAGTACCCCGGCAACAGGACCTGTAGCAGCAGTCTAAGGGAGGACTGAAGAACCTTGGGAACAGAAGGGACTTCCCTCTCACGGCCATCATGGTCGCCAACAGCCATCTTGGCTGCCGGCAGGGCCGGCAATTGCTGGTTAGGCTGGCAATTGCCGACAGATGATGTGATTAGCGGCAGTATGCTCTGCCGTCAGCCAAACACATGGCTCGAGAGGGAGTCTGGCTGGCTCCTGTAACCTACCAGCAATGGAAGGTTGCAAGATGCCAGCCTAAAGAAAGACAATGGCTAAGCCATCAAAACAGGACAGTGGGGTAGGGAACAGGGTCCTGTAACGAATGTGAAAGGAACTGGCAAAAATTTTCAATCCTACCACCTGTAAAAGAAACTCTGTTTCGGTATCGGCAGAATCCCAGGGAACAGGAGAGACTCAGTTCTCCAACCCAGAGATTACCAACACAGTTACGGGGATGGCGGCACTGCCGCCTCCTCTTAACAAAGAAGAAGTTCCAGTGCCACGTATCCTAGGCTAAAGAAAATTACTCTTCAGCCCAGAGTACTGTGGCATAGGACTAGTCTTTTAGTCGCAAGGAGAAGATGGTATCCTACCATAACTTCAAGTGCAGCTAATGAGGGCTAACCTCCATTACCGTCCACCTGGCCGGCATGGGAATGATGGTATCCTACAACCCATTCGCCCTTCCGGCAGGTCGCCGACATAAGACTAAATACTCTGAGATTCTGACTAAATCCCAAAACCCGATGGTATACCACAACCAACAGTTAAGGGAAGAGGCAGGACAAACCCAAAGTTTACCATGTCTGAATAAAATTAAAGGGACGGCTATTAGGGTTGTAGCCTGAGGCTACACTCAGAGGGAAAGAGATTACCCTTAAGTCTCCGAAGAGACGTGTAATGTTTCATAACATTATAGGAGGTATCAGTCTCCACTGAAAGAAAACAAAACACGAGGGTAACCGGGGAAAGTCGAACGTATAGTAAAACGTCTAGGTAAGGTTACCTAGGCTATACGAGATCTCGGTTACTAAATCACCGAAAATCTAACTATACGATCAACAGAGAAAAGGGAAACAAAAATTTTGCACATTATCAAAACTTTACACGAGTAATTGCCTATATAGCTAAATAATTAAGATAATTGAATAAAGCTATTAAAAACTGGAAGTCATTCTGCTATCTAAATAACACATGCCTAACGAACTACGGCACCATGGCGCCTTCAGTAACTGGCCTATCTCTTAAACACAATAAAATACTCTAATTTCATTTTGAAACAGGAGCTAAGATATACTCATAGTAAAGACCCGATACTCAACTTTCCAGGGGCAGAAGATGATGGAGAAAGCATAATAATAATAATCCTGTAAAACGATCGAAAAGTTATATCACCAGGAAATATCACCGAGCGAGATCGCTACAAAAAAAGGAATATCCGCCGTAGTGGGAATGGCGCTGTTGTATTCCCAATAGTATTACGAGAGTGGGGAGAGCCTTTGGACGGCTCCATTTTGCCACATCCTCCTCGAGGCCAAAACGCTGTTTGGGGTGTAGATTGCTATGGAGGCGTCTCAAGAATGCGTCCACTGATATTATGCGATATCCTTTGGAGAAATTTTAAGAATATTCGCGCCAAGAGTTAGAATTCTGGATACCTAAAGGTAAAATTCTCTGAGAATATCACTGTAGTACATATTTCCCTTAGGAAGCTACTTTAAGGAACTTCCATCACGACGACATGGCTTGAGCCCAAATATATATATATATATATATATATATATATATATATATATATATATATATATATATATATATATATATATATATATAAATATATATATATATATATATATATATATATATATATATATATATATATATATATATATATATATATATATATATATATATATATATATATATATATATAAATATTTAATATATATATACATAAATACATGTATATATTTCTATATATACACACACACACACATATATGTATATATATATATATATATATATATATATATATATATATATATATATATATATATATATATATATATATATATATATATATATATATATATATATATATATATACACACATGTATATATATATATATATATATATATATATATATATATATATATATATATATATATATATATATATGTATATATATATATATATATGTATATATTCATATATATATATACATATATTTATATATATATATATATATATATATATATATATATATATATATATATATATATATATATATATATATATATATATATATATTGTTTTACCACGCAATCCTTGAAATTTTCCTTGGACTATGGGGTTCCACTGACCACAATTTGGAAACCCCTCCCAAGCAGGAATTAGAGTATTGATTAAATCCTTTTTATCCAAACTGGGATATGTGCGGCCATAAGAGTACGCAACAGAGATTATTAGTATATGTAAACAAACAAGGAACATACATACACGCTACTGTTAAAAAACGTACAATATTAATCAGTTATGAAGAGGTTATTTTTTTTTCATAACTGGTTACATACCTTTTAACCAGTTAATTGTTTATCATCCCTTTCATACCACATCAATTGTATTAATATTAACGTTTTAGCACTTTCTTGCAAGTTGTGTGCTTTATTTCTAAGAATCCTTTGCTAATACTAATGAATATGAAAATTAATGAAAATAATTATTAATTATTTGCCTCATAATTAGAAGACTCTATTTGCTTGGCCACCTGGTATATCTTTAAGACATAATAATGAAAATCAATGGGATAAAATTGTCTCTGAGAGGTAAGGACACAAACATTCCCATGCTGTATGACAAAGTTGCTGGTGTTTTTCGAGAAAATATAAATGTGCAAGCAAACATGCTTAGGGGGAGGGTTTCCATGATTTCTTCGGTCAGATGCCTACTTTTCCCAAAACAGTTATGAGAGAGGATTATGAAACCAATAATCGTGGAACGTCTGGCCAGCTTTATTGCTGCCTTTAAGTCTCCTTTTCCTGACATATATTAACAATTAGTACAGCTGAAATGGTTTAGAAATCCATTCCTCTATTCTGAACACGAGAAGTTCCCTATATGTTTCCTAGAAACAATAATAGAAAAGTATGCCAGTCGCCGCCTAAAACTGTAATTCGGAGGCTCAAATATCATTCACTTCTGTACCCCTGTGATGAAGTATCCAGACTTAGAAGAAAAATTGCTTTAAAAAAAATAGCCATTTTTATCTACCTACCTTTGTGAGGTGTCTTTTCCCCTAGCTAAGCGTTATAAAATCTAAGCAGAGAAACAAACTGAATGTCAACCTGGAGCAAAGCTTGATCACTGCATTATCCTTAATATCGCCAACGATAAAAAGGGAAAAAATCATTATTGAACATCAACCTTACATTAAGTAATGTCAGGATTTTTAAATCATTTTCTTATTAGATTTTCCTTTCTAATTTTGTAAGAAATTCAAATTTATATGACCAACACTTTTATAATGCAGTCTTTTCATATTCAATATATTGTTTGCATTACCCGAAGTAGCAGAAGGTTTGGTCAGCGATGGTGGGAGGTCAGGTGAGGGATACGTAACTGTAAGAGAAGGTAGTAAAGGGTGCAATTGGTGAAAATATTTGGACAACACTAACTTAAATTATGGGGATAAGATTGAACCCTTATAAAATTCAAATTATCATTGTAAGTAAGTGTAGGACAACAGATCCTAAGACATTTTCATCAATAATATCTAACTATATTCAATATAACTCATTTAAGATTCTATGTTTAATTCTCAAATTCCCTTTTGAGATACCCATTCAATTGTATAAAAAGATGACAAATTGGGAAAGTCTTTCGAAATTTCAAGTGATTAATTTTTCCTAGGGATCAATTCAGTACTGTTTTTTCCCGCTTTCTCTCTTCTTAAGTTGATTGACAAAGACTTGCAGCCCAATAAATTCCTTATCCCTGATCTGGATAGTTTGTTGAGTTTGTTCTGTGTACATATATTTCATAATACTAATCATCCTCGAATTCAGATTTCCCAATATTGACACAATACACAGTAATAGAAATGTACCTTGGTTGTTTCCATCGTAGGACTAAGTTTTCATCAAGCTCTGACCAGATTCGTCCTAATCTGGCTAATGAATTAGATAACCCTCAGAAATTTCAGCTTCCTTCAAATGATTTTTTCTTGAACAATTTAATATAAGCTCTATTTCATAGTTCATATATGGTTTATCGATTCGTTCTTGTTACTGATTTTTATGTGTCACATAGTTTTTTATCAACAAATGAAAGTTCCGTAGAAATCTCTTAAAAAATTGCTTGGCATATTCCTATCTTTTGTTTGCGAACACAGTGGAAGATTTACCTAGGGAATTAGGAATGCATTACTGACAAAAGTGTAGCAAGTAAAAAAAAAAATAAATAAATAAATAACTCTAGACTTTAGCGTTGCAAAGGCCAAAAAGCATCTGTCATAACACAAAAACAATACTTGTAACTTATTTCAAAGTTTAATCACTGAATGATACCATTCCCCCAATTAACGTGACATGTCTTCCTGATAAGAACTTTGAATTACTTGGCCATAGTATATCTTATTATAATTTTGAATAAAGTGATGCAGCAGTATATCTGTAAAACAAGAAATTTCAAAAGGCTAATATACTTTTTTTTTAGTATCATTGAGGTTGCATATTTCCATTCATTTTACATTGATAATTATTTCTAGTAAATCTTAATCCAATTAGTCTTAGCTATGTCTTGAGTCATTATTTATCATCCTGAAGAGCCAATTATTGAAGAGGTGACCTCTCGCACCATCATTAGCCATTAAGGTCGTTTTTTATAGACACATGTAACCCTGGAAAATATACCAACAAATGTTATAACAATCATTATCATATCATAAATAAGAGTATTAGAGAATCCTTGTACCCAGCCTACAATGTTAATCATAGGGCGGGATTTCAAAGAAATTAAGGCATATGATCTTTTTACAAGTAACGTAGGTGAAGTGAAGTTTTCCGACTAATTCCAACAAAAAAACAGTATAGGGAAGACAGGAACATCGTTTGGATTTCTGTGAGCATCTGGCCGCTTTAGTAGGTCACATCCACAACTGGTGGCGCTGTGCTTGTCGTCTGCTGCTTTCTTACTCGAGTCAGTATTACCATATAGACTAAGTTCATCAGAGTTCTTTTCGAACTATGATGGGTGTATCTTATCTATTTGCTACCCTATAAATAAAGAAAAATTTAGCTTTAAAACCGTACTCATGTTTTTTTTTTATTTATTTATTTTTTATTTTTTTTTTCATTATTTTGATTGAAGCACGTGATTATGTTGTGTTTCAATCCTTCTCATGGAATTTATGATCAAATAATCTGGCAACGCTAACTCAAATCTTCATTCCGTCGCCATATGTAAAATATTGAGTATATGTTGAATATATTGACCTTCAAGCAAAAACAATCATTTATTGGTGCATTTTATCCTAACATTTATCGATGCAAAGTTAAGGTAAGGTTGTATATTAAATGTTTATATGATTATAGCTTGCAGAATGTGTACTTTAATATAGTCCAGGATTACATATTGATATAGGCCATAATAGATGCTGAGGCCACATCGAGAGACCCTAATTTTACTAATGTAGGTGCAAACTCGTACCTCTAAATACAAAAATCAAATTAAATGGCTAAAAATCCTAGCATCTTCTCTGATCTTATCGCTATACCATTGGTATGAGAGAAAAAAAAATGTGACCTAACAAACATAAGACAATATTAGACCACCCGCCACTAATATTCCTCCTACTAGTTTAGTCTTAAGCACAGGTCCTATTTCGAATGCTTCTCACACATATTCTCTAAGTTATATTTTAAATATCATATATATATATATATATATATATATATATATATATATATATATATATATATATATATATATATATATATATATATATATATATATATATATATATATATATATATATATATACCACCCACGAATGGCATTTAATACCGAATTCTATCTTGGGAATATATATCCACTTGACCATGCCGACTGAGCTATCAAGATAGCTCAGTCGGCATGGTCACTGCAGGCATAGTCTCCAGGCGAACAGGTGGTGGTTCGAATCCCCACCCGGCCAGAAGCTGTTACAATAAAATGAATTCCAAGTGGATATATATTCCCAAGATAGAATTCGGTATTAAATGCCATTCGTGGGTGATATTCACATTAATTAAAATCATGTGTGCTTGTGATATATGTTCATATATATATATATATATATATATATATATATATATATATATATATATATATATATATATATATATATATACACACACAAAATATATATATATATATATATATATATATATATATATATATATATATATATATATATATATATATATATATATATATATATATATATATATATATATATATATATATATATATATATATATATTTGGGCTCAGGCCATGTCGTCCTGATGGAAGTTCCTAGAAGGTAGCTTTCTAAGGTATATTTGACTATAGTGATATTCCCAGAGAATTTTACCGTAAGGTATCCAGGATTCTAACTCCTGGAGCGAATATCCCTAAATAATCTCACAGGGATATCGCATAAGATCAGAGGACGTATTCTTGACACGTCACATAGCTATCTTCGCCCCGAACATTATTAACGCTTCGAGAGGGAATAGTGACAAGAATCTGAAACGAGAAGGAAAAGAGAGCCGCTCATAAGGCATCTCTCTTATTCCGTTTCCAGTGTGCATCTGATGAAGGCGGTAGTGCCCTCTTTTTTCCTTTTTCGTGTAGCTCAACTACTCGGTGTTTTCCCTGTGTTCTCTCGTTATTTTGGATTTAATTCAACATATTGATGACTTCTCCGGCACCTCTGCCTCTAGGAAGTTGAGTATTATCTTTACTATGTGTAAATGTAGGCTCTTGTCGTTTTGAATTAAATCAAAAGTGATTTTAACGTATACAAGAGCTGTTGCCTACCGGAGGCATCCTGGATGCTATCGCTCGCTCATACGGGTCAGTTAGTTTGTTAGAGCGACGTTCCCGGATTGTTACGCTTTAATAATTTTTTTATTTAGCTACTCTAGAAATGCTTATATTGTTTGGTCAGTGTTAGCTCGGTGTATTCGACACGGGTCGAAGTACCGATCCTGCCTTTCACGAGGCTTCGTAGCCTAGACTTCTGGCACTAGTACTTTCATGCATGGTATAAGTTTTCTGAGTGTTATTTTATTGAAGCTATAGGCAAATATTTTATACATGCAAGATATTGTTGAATGTTTTTTCCAAGATTGTATACGAGAGAGTTTCGGTGATTTAGGTAATCAATTCTCATCTTACCTAGTCTAGTATTCTAGGTACAGTAGTATACTTTCGCACATCCCCGATTGTACTTTTTCTCCTCCGGAGGCTAAGTTCAATCCCTCTCTCCCTCTGTAACCCTTCGGCTTAATCCTAGTGGTTCTATCTGTATAATAATTCAGGTATAACTATTCTAGGATATGTCTGTCCTGACCTGATAACCAGAGTGACTGGTTTTTTGGGTTAGGGAGGAACATCAGAGTTTCTAGTCGGTGGTCTGCTTCTTCCTAGTATGGAGAAAGAGTCTCCTTTGCTAGGTTAGGGGCGGACACAGGAAGCTTTGCTTCCCTAGTCCATGTTGGAAGGATTCTGTACGAGATGATGCCTTCCTCTAGTGGCCTAGCAGACTGTCTTGTGTAGATTTTCTTGGGCTGGAGAATGAGTTTTCTCTGTTGCCCGGTGAAATAACTTCACCTAACTTTGTTCTGGTTGGGAGGAAGGTGGCAAGTATTGCCAATCTTCCTCCCTAATAAACAACTATTGGTTAGGATGAGCTTCCCGAACAGCTGAGTGTGTCTCCTGCTAGAACGAAGTCTATAGGACCCTTATCCCTTCCCCACCTCTCTTTCTTTTATTTTATTTTAGCCGTAATCCTACTTCCGTACCTAGTATAGGTTAGGATGGAGGACAGGCTCAGCTCTCTGCCAGAGACCCTTTATTCTTTGCAGAGTGACCCCAGACCTCCCTTGGTCTCCCTTCTATGTCCGCGGTAGAGCCCGGCAGACTATGGATTCTTTGGAAGCCTGAATGTTACATGCTCCCCTTCCATAAGTTCACTCTTTCTGGATGGAAGGTCGTATGGTATGCCGCCCTATAACCTTACAGCCGACAGCCGGGAAGGTAGAGGTTCTCTGATTCTTGGCTACTGTCGGCGGCATAGTTTTATTACCTTTGCCGGCCGGCAGTGGAATCACAGCCTCAATTCGCTGGCCGCTATGATTAGCGGCTGGCAGCCGGGTTTTAGAGTTTTCAGCCGTCGGCTGGCAATGATTGCCGGCCGGCACACAGTCGCGAATCAGTGGGCTGCTACCTATTAGTTAAAGATAGTATATCTTTGATCTATAAAGGGGTAGTTGTCGGCCGGCACAATAACATGCGATGTACAGTAGTTGCTATATTCGTAGTGTAGTACACACTGCATTAATAGAAACTGCTTTACAGAGTTTGTGATAACACTAATGTTCTTCATCATACTTGATGTTATCTTGTACAGCCTTTTGTTGAGACTGTACTTTATATAGAAAGTAAGTTCTTTCTGTATTCTTTCAATCCCGTATATTAAAACTACACATTAAATTTCCGTTTAGGAAATTACATAAGGTATTCTAGTATAGAATTAACCTTAGTTTTAATATTTTGGGAGGTTACAGCAATTGACTGAACAGGAAATACAAGTATGTGTCTTTCCTTCTTTCTTTTATAGCTTTTCTATATAAGCTAAATGTTTCAATATAAGTGAAAAGCCTTCACTTGATACTCATGGATTTTTCTTCTCTTTACAGGAGGACCACCCGAAGTGCGGGAGTGTGTTCTGTAATGTCCGCAGTAAGAACTTCTGTGGACATCATTATTGCAGGAGGCACGCAGCATGCACAGCCTCCAGAGGTGTTCTCCGCTATTGGGACGCTCAGGTTTGTACAGTTTGTTCTAACCTGATTATCGAGGCTTTTGACGACCCTAAGTCAACGGAGTCAAGGGATGCTGCTAGGGAAACGTTATGATCCCGGGTGAGGGGTTTTCAGAAAAACACCTCAGGTCCCTACCTTCCTGATGAGAAGATGAGGGCATGCCTTTTCCCTAAAGCATCGGCTGATGCAATCATCCCCCAGCCTCAGGTGGAGATACCAATTGTGCTGAATCAGGTAGATTCTGAAGTCTCAGCTGCCCTTCAAGACATCCAAGTGGACGATAGGATGTTGGAGGTGTCGGATTCTACTGAGAAGGACCTTCTAGGAGAAGGTCAGGAGGAAGAGCTGTTTCAGACTCCTCAAGTAGAAGAGCAAGAAATCGACGAAGTGTCGGTTACGTCGGTTCCGGACCCAGAACCGGTTCCTTCTACATCGTCTGCTATCCCAGATGAACTGGGAAGGACTCTTTCTTCCATTGTTGAGATGATCCAACAAATTCAAATGAAGAATGATGAGAAGGAAGCTGCAATGAAACTGGAGTTACGTAGACTTGCAGCATCACGTGGGCCCCAGAAGTGGCTCATCGTGAAGGATCTTCCCTTGTGCTCGAATACCAATCCTTCGAAGTATGCCAAAAACATGCCAATGACAACCGGGGAGATCGTGATCTCAGAAAAGTTGGGAGCAATTCCCCTGGAAGAAGTGGAATTTTGGCCCAACAAAGATTTTTATCCGGACTGCTATGCCCGTCTTAAGAAGGAGAGGGGCTTCACTAACTCAAAGGTGCCCGCCTTGAGTAGAAGCTTCCCTCCTTTGTGGCCTCTCCTACCAGAGCCTTTCCCTTCTTGGAAAAGGGATATAAGGCTGCCTTAAATGCGGTGGAGGCAGGGAAACCATGCCCCTCCTTGGAGGAGTGCAAGCCGTTATCTCTGACCTTGCCCTTGTACCAAGAAGACTAGAAGGACGTACACCTTACCTTCTCAGTCGGGAAACTAGAAGCTGATATTGCTGAATGCCAGTTCGGTGAGGCGCTTCCAAAACAGTCGGAGGCTCTCTTGCGTAGAGAGCAAGAGACGAAGGAAAGACTTGCGGCATCGATGTCGTTGCAATCAACACTAGAAACTATGGCAAGTGACCCCAAGAACCAGGACATGTTCATGGTTGTGGCCAAACCCCATCTGGCCACAGTTACGAAGGATTTCTATAGCTTTATTAAGGCTAGGAGAGCCTGTAGAGAGTTCGTGTTCGCCTCGTATTTGGGGTAAAGACCTCTTTCCTAATGAAGTGGTTAAAGAGGTAGTAGACAAAAGGCCTAGGCCATCCTCTCGGCTGGCTAAACCCTACCGACAGCAACATCAACAACAACTTCCTGTGACCGCGGTGCATCAGACGGTGGCACAACCTCCAACCACGTACCAGCTGGTACCTCAACAAACGGCGACACTGTCGCCACTTCTTAACCCAGCCTCCGAAAGGTAGACTTCTTCCTTTCGTTCGAGAGCCAGAGGAACAGCCAGAGGTTCTTCTAGACGCCCTTCAAGAGGAGGGGGATCCAGGGGAGGACGCGGTCAAGGAGGCAAGGCATCAGGTCCACAACAGCAGAAGTAGATACTTCCAGTAGGAGGGACATTACAGCTTTTTAGGGATCGCTGGACCTTCGATCCCTGGGCCCACAGCCTAAATAAGAATGGACTAGGTTGGAGCTGGACCAGTCCTCCACCTCAATTTCCTCAATTCTTCCAACACTCAATGCGCGTTCTGGAAGAATATGTCCGAGAGCTCTTAGTCAAAAGAGTAATCCGGAAGTCTAAGCCCATCAAATTCCAAGGTAGGCTGTTTTGTGTTTCAAAGGAGGACTCAGAAAAACTCAGAGTCATTCTGGGCATATGCTGTGTCTATAGACTTGTCTGACGCTTATTGGCACGTTCCAATTATTCTTCACCTCTCCCCCTACCTAGGATTCAAGTTACTTTGATAACTTTACCCCTTCAGAACCATGCCTTTCGGGCTAAACATAGCCCCAAGGATTTTCACGAAGCTCGCGAACGCAGCCGTCCATCAGTTATGCCTAAAAGGGGTCCAAGTAGTAGCCTA
>NC_090755.1:43879021-43881521 GCF_036898095.1 Palaemon carinicauda | reverse complement strand
CAAATAAAGAAAAAGGGTGAAATTTAAAGTTGGGTAGGCTACAAAACAGGTAGGAAGTACACTTGTGACTGCAGAACAGTAGCTTAACCTACCATAGTTATTAAGGTAAGCAATCAGAATGCCTTTTAACATTGAACGCCCACAAAGTTTCACCATCACTGCTGAGCCCAATTCTGTTGCAACACGATGGCAACAGTGGTGTGAGGAATTTAAGATTTATTTAGAAGCATTAAGGAACATGAAGGATGCCCAAAAGAAGGCATTTTTACTTCATACAGCAGGTAGGGAAGTTCGGGAAGTGTTTAAGACTTTCCAGCCTACAGATGACACAAGTGAAGCTGCAATTAAGGCTCTTACCACATATTTTGCTCCTCAGGTCAATAAATTTTTCGAAAGATACCAGTTTTCAGCGCAGGCTTATCAGAAAGAAAATGAAAGTTTAGATGCATTTGTGATTAGACTAAAGAATTTAGCCGTTTCATGTGAATTTCTAGAGTTAGAAAATGTTATCATAGATCAAGTTATTGCACATTGCACATCAGAAGAGCTAAGAAAGAAATTATTGTAAGATAAAGATTTAACATTAGAAAAGATATTGATAACAGGCAGAGCTTTAGAAACATCAAATAGGCAAAGTAACATAATAGGTAGTTCTACAAGCAATAGAATGAAAAATTCTAAAATTAATAGAGTAGGTTCTAAGTGGAAAACCAATGAGAATCAGAGAAGGAATATGTCAAAGCCTAGTCATAGAAAAGTGCCTAACACTAATGTTCATAAATATCAGAATCAGGCTTATACACAGAAACAACAGGAAAAATCCAAGTGTTTTAGGTGTGGTAAAACTGATCATCTTGCATACGAAGCAAGGAAATGCCCTGCTACTGGACAGACATGCCAAAATTGCAGAGAGATGGGTAATTTTGCAACTGCTTGTAGATTCCCTAAACAGTACGCAAAGAAAATAAATGCTACAGTTGATACTATGGGTCAAGAGAATAATGCGGAAAATGTTCATGATAATCAGGTTAGTTCAGAAACTGATTTTGCGTTTCGCATAAATTCAGTCAACAAAGATGCAAAGAAACATATCATGGTAGAAGTAATCATAAATGGTAAACCAATTTTGATGCAAGTTGACACAGCAGCCGATGTATCAATTATGTCTGAGAAAATGGCAAAAAGCATTCCTAATTTGTTATTAGAAGGTTCAAATAGAGTTTTGAAAAGTTATAATGGTTTTGATATTCAGATAATAGGTGCTTCGAACGTAGAAGTACAGTACAAAGAACAGAAATTAGAGAGAATGCCATTAACAGTAGTAAAAGGTAATGGACAAACTTTGCTAGGCTTAGATTGGCTACAGTATTTGAAGTTAGATTGGCCTAGTATTTTGAAGGTTACAGGTAGATAAGGTGAAAACAAAAATGAAATATCTATGGATAGTATCATATCAGATTTTCAAGACGTATTTGAAGATAAAATAGGTACAGTAAAGAACGCAAAGGCAATTTTAGTTTTGAAACCTGGCAGATCTCATAGATTTTTTGCTCCGAGACCAGTACCGTATGCGTTGAAAAGTGCAGTTGAAACGGAAATCAGGAGATTAGAAAATGAAGGTTCCTGGGAAAAGGTTACATATTCAGATTGGGCTACACCATTAGTTCCTATTGTGAAGGAAAGTGGACAGGTTAGGTTATGTGGAGATTACAAAGTAACGTTAAATCCACAACTGCAAGTAGCTCAACATCCCTTACCAAATCCGAAAGACATGTTTGCAACTATGTCAGGATGCAGTGTTTTTTTCTAAATTAGATTTAAGACAAGCATTTCAACAGCTTCCCATGGATGAAACTTCACAAGAATTATGTACAGTAAATACATCCTTAGGTTTGTTTAGGCCAAAGAGATTACCTTATGGAGTTGCAAGTAGTCCAGCTATATGGCATCAAACTATGGATAAGATTTTTTTCAGGAATGCAAGGAGTATTCATTTTTATAGATGATATTTTAATTGCGGGTAAAGACACAAGAGAACATAGAGAAAGATTGCAAACAGTTCTGAAGAAGTTGAAGAAACATAATATTAGAGTAAATAAGAACAAATGTATTTTAGAAGTTGATTCAGTGGAATACTTAGGTTTTGTAATAAATGGCAAGGGTATTCACAAAACTAAAGAGAAGATTAAAGCTGTACAATCAACAAAACTGCCAGAAAATGTTAAAGAATTACAATCGTTTCTAGGTTTAGTAACATTTTATGGGAATTTCATTCAGAATTTGTCTACAATTGCACATCCATTGTATAATCTGTTGAATAAGGGTGTAGAATGGAAGTGGACAAAAGAGTGTCAGGAATCTTTTGAAAGAATCAAGCAGGAAATAACATCACCTACATTCTTAGTACATTATCAAATGGATTTACCAGTTAAATTAGTATGTGGTGCCTCAAACATAGGTTTAGGTGCAGTATTATCTCATGTAATGCCAGATGGAACAG
>NC_090755.1:43866521-43874021 GCF_036898095.1 Palaemon carinicauda | reverse complement strand
CGCTAAAGTGAATGTTTACTTGTCGGAAGGCCGAGTTTATGGATTGCCTGTCGAAAATATATAATAATCTCCTTGTCCTGTGAATTGAAGGCTGTGTTTGCCACTACCATTGTTTTGAAGCTCACTTAAGGGAGGAAATTTATTTTTTTGTTATGGATTTAGTGTGTAACATAAGTTAGGTTATTCTGACTTTTCGACATTCTATTACTTTCGGGGTCCTCTCTTTAAAGTGTGATTGTATAGTCTGTCATAATTTGGTGTTGGTTATTCTATGTTTTCAATGAGTGTTTGGATTTGGTTTATTTAATGCATTTTGTAAGAGGCTCAGTGGTCATTTCCTTCTAAAATGTTTGTAATGAATATTTAAGTTTTATTTTCAGCTTTTTATATCCTCCTTGATTCCATCTCTGTACACTCTGTTGCGGCCATTCCATCTATTGTGGACTTGGTCGTTAGTGACTTCATTTGTGTTTAAGAGATTTTTGTATGTTTGATGGGTGTGGCCCATAACAATTGGCGACTGTGACAGGATATCTCGGATTCTGTAGTCACTTGAGTGTATAGAGTGGATTCTTGGGGTGCTTGTAACATAGTAATACCTTCTCTCCTATATTTATGTGTTGATTGGTGTTTATATTTTTTTTTTTTTTTTTTTGTGACCGTGGTAGGATATTTGTGTGGTCATTGGTGTTCAGTGTATTGGTTTGTTTTTTTGGTATATTTTTTTTTTATATTTATTTGTGGGCAATTAATTCACCATGACTGATTTGAATATCCCGGAGCTCTTGAGTGGACAGGGGTGGCAGGAAAGGTTGGCAGCCTTGAATAAGCCTGATTTAGAGTATGTAGCAGAATTTTTTCTAATAGAAAATCCCGAGTCTGTTAGGAAGGGCTTGTTGCTTCTTGATATTTATGAAAATGTTAAGGCGATGAAGGCAGAAGGTAAACCAGAGACTAGGCAGGGGGAGGAAATGATGTAGGTAGAAATTTTAGATAGGCAGATTCAGATGAAAAAAAAATAGAAATAGATCTCCAAAGGATGAAGCCTGAAGAAAGAGAGAGAGAGAGAGAGAGAGAGAGAGAGAGAGAGAGAGACAGCCCGAACTTGCTATGCAAGCATTGAGTAATAGGGGTTCTTCCTAACGAAATGTGTCTGTAATGCCTTGTATTAATCTATCTGAAGCTCTCAAGTTAATCCCAAATTTTCAGGAAGTCATCGTGACCGAGTTTTTTGTTTCTTTTGAGAGGATAGCCTCAAGGTTGGAGTGGCCAAAGGAGTATTGGACTACTCTTATTCAGAGTAAGTTGTTAGGTAAGGCCCAGAAAGTTTACGTTTCCATGGACGAAGAACTGTCCTCAGATTATGATTCTGTGAAGGCCATAGTTTTAAAGGCTTACGAGTTGGTACCGGAAGCTTACCGACAACGCTTCCGTAATTTACGTAAGGAAAGGGGGCAGACTTTTGTAGAATTCACCAGGGCTAAAGAACAATTTGCTGGTGATTGGTTAAAGTCTAAGGAGGTGACGGACTTTGGGAAATTAAAAGAATTGTTTTTGGTTGAGGAGTGTAAAAGGTCCGTGTCTAATGAGGTGAAGGTACACCTCGAAGAGTTGAAATTAGAAACTTTGCAGGAGGTGGCTATTGCAAGTGATGAGTATCTCCTCTCTCATAGAAATGTGATAGGGGAGGTACCCAGAAATGAGAAGTCTAGTTGGGTGAGAGTTAACGGGAATAGTAACCAGAACACTTATAACAGACCTAATGACAATTGTGGTTCTCGTACTACTCCTGTTAACAGTTATAATAAGCAGACCACAAACAACCCAGGGAAGTTGAGAAGTTTGACTTGTTTCTTCTGTCATAAGAAGAGACACGTCAAGAGCATGTGTTTTGCTTTTAAAAAGTCGCAAGGGACTGAAAGACGTCCGGTAATGGCCATTCATAGGAATGAGAACGAGTCAGTGGCTGAGAATTCTAATAATCAATGACTAGGCAATAAGTCACTGGCTCCTTTTCAGGAATTTTTGTCTAATGGTTTTGTTCGCTCTGGGAATTCGACTGAGCAAAGAAAAGTTAAAATTTTGCGTGACACTGGGGCTGCTCAGTCTTCAATTCTCAGAGAATCTTTACCAATTGATTTAGAATGTACAAATAAGGAATATGTTTTGCTAAGTGGTTTTCCAGATACGGTCAGGTCTTACCCGGTTGAGAGTGTTTATTTATCATGCCCGTCTTTTTCAGGTTATTTGAAACTGGCTATTATTGATAAATTTCCTATTAAAGATGTGGATTTGGTGTTAGGGAATGATGTTGCCCTAATAAATAAAACTTTCCCAATTGTGTTTAATTCCAATAATGAGATATCTGCAGTCACTCGATCGAAGGCTAGTAGTGTTGAGTCGGTAGTTGATGTTGATTTGAATAGTTTAGATCGTAGTGATAGCTTAGTTGTAGATAGTGGTGTGTTGGATAATAAACTTAATTGGACTACTAAGGATCTTATTACAGCTCAAAAGGCAGATTTTAAAGACCTGCCAATTGAGTCTGGCAAAATTACTGATGTGACTGTCCCTCGATTTAAGATAATTAATAATATTTTATACAGAGTAAAGCCCCCCTGACACTTGCGCGCATTTTTGCCACGCACTGGCACGCATTGATGCGCGCCAGTGCGTGCCACTTTTTGGCACGCACTGGTGTTTTTCGCGCACTGTTCACGACCAGTTCACTCCAGTTCGCGCATCGTTCACGCGACGTTCACGCGATGGCACGAATTGGCACGCGTAGTTCGCGCATCGTTCACGACACGTTCACGCAAGTTCACTCATCATTCCGCATCGTTTCCGCATTGGTCACGCCAGTTCACGAATTGGCCACTCCATATAAAAACGGGGCTTCTCCAACCCGAGGACATTCTTGGATTGGGTTCGGAAGAGACAACAATGCTTTCTGTCAGAGACACCATTGCATTGAGGAGAAGAAACGTATCTTTTTCGTTTGTATTTTTTGTTGCCCTTTATTTTAGTTTCAATAAAAAAGCATTTGATTTACATATAAATAGCAGACATGAAATATGTACAAGTATTAAGAAAGCATTTTATTTTAACATTAAAAGCAGCAAACATGAAAAGTTTTTAGGCTGTTGATTTTAAGGTAATAGAGAAAAAAGTGTGTTGAAATAAGAAATAATTTTATTTTTACATTAAAACTGCAAACAGAAAAGATTTGTTTTGCCCTTCATTTTAAGGTAATAAAGAAGAATAAGTATGTTGATGAAATAAAACATCATTTTATTTTTACATTCAAACAGCAAACTTAAAAATTTCTTGGGTTTATTTTTCAGTTCATTTTTATTCAAAACAAAAGTTTTGGGTCTTGATTGGTAATAGAGGAAAATAAGTGTGTGCATGAAATAAGACATCATTTTATATTTACATTCAAACAGCAAATATAAACAATTATTAGGTTTATTTTTCTTTCATTTTCATTAATTTTTTCGTTTCCTTTTTGTTTCTCTTCATTATAAAGTTATAGAAATAGTTTGAAATAAGACATCATTTTATTTTTACATTCAAACAGCAAATATAAAAATTTATTAGGTTTATTTTTCTTTCCTTTTCATTAATTTTTTCGTTTCCCTTTTGTTTCTCTTCATTATAAAGTTATAAAAATAGTTTGAAATAAGATATAATTTTTTTTCACAATAAAACAGCAAATATAAAAATTTATTAGGTTTATTTTTCTTTCCTTTTCATTAATTTTTTCGTTTCCTTTTTGTTTCTCTTCATTATAAAGTTATAAAAATAGTTTGAAATAAGATATAATTTTTTTTCACATTAAAACACAAATATGAAAATTTATTAGGCTTATTTTTCTTTCCTTTTCATTAATTTTTTCGTTTCCTTTTTGTTTCTCTTCATTATAAAGTTATAGAAATATTTTGAATTTTTAAGATATAATTTTGTTTCACATTAAAACAGCAAATATAAAAATTTATTAGGTTTATTTTTGTTTCCTTTTCATTAATTTTTTCGTTTCCTTTTTGTTTCTCTTCATTATAAAGTTATAGAAATAGTTTGAAATAAGATATCATTTTTTTTCACATTAAAACAGCAAATATAAAAATTTACTAGGTTTATTTTTCTTTCCTTTTCATTAATATTTTCGTTTCCTTTTTGTTTCTCTTCATTATAAAGTTCACGCCACTTCCCGCATCGTTCACTCCAGTTCACTCCAGTTCACGCCAGTTCCCTCACTGTTCACTCCAGTTCACTCCAGTTGGCGCATCGTTCACGGCCATTTAGTGCGTGCCAATGCGTGCCACAAACTTTAAACATTTCAAAGTTTTGGGCCCGCATAGCACGCATTGGTACGCTCTGGCACGCAAGTTTCCGCACTGTTCACGACATTTTCACGGCTCGTTCACGCGAGTTCGCGCATCAATGCGTGCCAGTGCGTGCCACGAATGCGTGCAAGTGTCAGGGGGGCTTATGTAGACCTTTTGATGCCACTAACACAGGTTGTGAAATTGTTAAGCAGATTATGGTTCCTTTTGTTTATCGAAAGAAGTTAATGACATTAGGTCATGAAAATGGTTTGGCTGGTAATTTTGGTATTTTTAAAACCACTCGTAAATTGTGTGAAAGTTATTTTTGGCCTAAGATGAAAAATTATGTTAAAAAATTTGTAAATAGTTGTGATGCATGTCAAAAAGTCGGGAAGCCTAATCAATCAATCAAGCCTAATTCCTGTTGTTTCTGAACCGTTCAGGGAAGTAATTATTGACGTGGTTGGTCCTCTGCCGAAAACTCGTAGTGGCAATCAGTATATTTTAACAATTATGGATAGGATGTCTCGATATCCTGAGGCAATACCTCTGCGAAATATAAAAACTGTTAAAATTTTTGAAGTGTTAATTGATTTTTTACTAGGTTCGGTATGCCCGAAGTAATTCAGTCCGATTGTGGGTCTAATTTTATGAGTAAATTATTTAGGGAGAAGATGGCCGAGTTGAAAATTAAACATGTGACTTCTTCCCCATACCACCCTGAAAGTCAAGGTGTTTTGGAACGATTTCATCAAACCATGAAATCTATGATAAAAAAATATTGTTTGGTTAATGGTTCCGAATGGGATAAAGAACTACCTTATTTATTATTTGCATTTCGGTCAGTGCCGAGTCAATCTTTAGGATTTTCATCTTTCAGCCTTATTTTTGGTTATTGTGTGGGTGGTCCACTGGATGTGGTTCGTGAATCTTGGGAGGGGGACGCCCCTGATATAAATTTATTACATTATGTTAGTAATTTGGGTGGAAAATTAACGACGGCTTGGAAGTTTGCTGGTGAAAATTTATTGTGTAGCCAAAAGAAAATGAAATACTTTTTTGACAGAAATACTAAGAAGCGTAATTTTGTAGTAGGTGATAATGTGTTGGTATTGCTTCCCATTCCAGGAAACCCTTTGAAATGTGCATTTTCAGGACCGTGGAAAATTTTAAAGAAATTAAGTGATGTTAATTATCTAGTTGAAACTCCTGAAAGGAGGAGACCCTACCAGCTGTGTCACATAAATATGTTAAAAGCTTATAAAGGTCGTGACAAAGTTGTTCCCGTGACATTAATTGGTAATGCTACAAAGTGTAATGGTATTAATTCTTTTTCTTTTCCAGATGTGAATAATTTTGATGATGATTGTTTTGATGGTGCCGAATGGTCTAATGATAATGAATATTCTTTAGAAAATTTTTCAGAATTAGTTTTACATTTAAATTTAGAAGAACAGGGATCTTTGAAAAAGTTAGTTTTTAGTTATAAGGATTTGTTTTCGGATGCAACTCCGGTAAAACAATCCCCTTACAGGTTAAATCCATTTAAAATTGATGTTGTGGATAAAGAGGTTGATTAGATGTTACGACACGGGCTGATTGAACCCAGCAACAGTCCGTGGTCTTCACCTGTTGTTTTGGTAAAGAAGCAGGATGGTCAATTCAGGCTTTGTTTTGATTACCGCAAAGTCAACGAGGTCACAAAGCCTGATAGTTATCCTTTACCCAGGATAGAGGACTGTATTGACAGGATAGGGAGTTCGAAGTATATAACTAAATTTGATTTGTTAAAGGGGTATTGGCAAGTTCCGCTGTCCAAACGGGCACGGGATTTGTCAGCATTTGTAACTCAGCGAGGACTCTATCAATGTAAAGTAATGCCTTTTGGCATGAAGAATGCTGCTGCAACCTTTCAAAGGTTGATGAATACTTTGGTTCAAGGTTTAGAAGGGTGCGTTGTTTATATCGATGATATTGTAATTTATAGTGATGACTGGGACACCCATCTTAAACGTATTAAGGCCTTATTTCAGGAACTTAGGAAAGCTGGTTTGGTTATAAACCTCAAAAAGAGTGAGTTTGCCAAAGCAAAGGTTGTGTATTTGGGTCACGAAGTAGGATTTGGGAAAGTGGCTCCAAAACAGGCAAACGTAGACTCTATTAGGCATATTGAAATACCAAGGTGTCGCAGGGATGTCAGAAAATCCCTTGGGTTAGTTGGGTATTATCGCAGATTTGTTAAGAATTTTTCTGATATCGCTGAGCCTCTGACTAATTTATTACGTAGGAATGTGACTTTTGTATGGACTAATGATGCCCAAAATGCCTTTGAAAAATTAACGCAGGTCCTAATGAATTTCCCTATATTGAAAGCCCCTGATTTTGACGTCTCTTTTTCACTTGCTACTGATGCGAGTGATGTTGGGGTTGGAGCAGTTTTGTTGCAGGAAGATGATCATGGAGTATCTCATCCTGTTGTCTATTTTTCCAAAAAGTTATCCCCGACACAACGGAAATATTCGACCGTAGAGAAAGAGACTTTGGGACTAATTTTAGCTGTAAACCATTTTCAGGTGTATTTATCCTCTACAGGGACTCCGATTAAAATATTAACGGATCATAATCCGTTGGTTTTCTTGAACAGTTTTAAGAATAAAAATCAACGGTTGATGCGTTGGAGCCTCTTGCTCCAGGAATGGAATTTTAGCTTTTCACACATTCCAGGCAAAAGTAATGTTGTCGCTGATGCACTGTCACGAATCAGTGACTGATTTGCGATTAAGTCTTTAAGATTAAGATGTTAAATGTCTTGATTTGCAGGTTTTTCTTCGGTGTCGTCTTTGATTAAGAGTGGTTAAGGGTACTTGTGATTTCTGTTTACTTTAGTGTGTATTGTTGGTAGAGGTTAGTTTAAAGGTGTTACCATTGTCTTTTGTATGTCCATTAATGATGTGTGAATTTAAGGCCCAAAGCCGTCTAGTGTGAGGACGTTCTCTGGAGTGAGCAGAGGCATTTTTGAAAAGTGTTGTGAAGGGTCACAATATTGAGTGTTGCAAATCATATAATGTCATGTCCCGATTTTTTGTTTATCTTTACAGAGCTTAGATGGGTCACGGGCTCACGGGTCTGTAGCACAACACAGCTGTTTTTTAGGCGCTACAGGCTGGTGTAT
>NC_090755.1:43841521-43851521 GCF_036898095.1 Palaemon carinicauda | reverse complement strand
ATATATATATATATATATGTGTGTGGTATTTGGTTTGCTCTGCACATTCTGAAAATTAGTCTGACCTTGCTAGTTCTGGCTAGACGGCCCAAGATCAAAGTTATTTGAAGAACTGTTTGTTTGTTTTTGATTTTGAACTGCATTGACCTTTGGCTGTTTCTTCTTATTGAACTGAGGATTTTTCTTTTTATTTCCATAGGGAACTGACTGTGGAATTGACTGTGTATTTCTAGGATTCTGTTGTTGATTTTGTGAGTAGCATCGACTATATGAAGAAGATGAACTATTATGTAACAAACAATATCGCGTTCTGCACTCTGCGATCAAGTGACCTTGACGTTTGCAATTATAACACGTTATTCCTGCAACTTGACTATTATTAACTACGTTTACTTGTTGTGGCTTAGTTTCATTTTTTTGCAAAAACTTTTGTAAACAAGGGATCAAGTTCAGTACACTTAGACATGTGTTTCTTTATCTGTTTATACACATCCAATTCTATACTTTCGGGCGTTAACTTTTTATCAAAACACCGCACTAAAGCTTCTGGCAACATAAGTGTCATGCAGGTTAAATACATTAATCGTAAGAAATCTTTCACGGAAATGTTATCTCTAGTAACCCAAGTGAAATTACCTAAAATATCTTGATACTTGTTTAGCCTATCGGCAATGAGCGCTGCTCTCTCTATGATATTAAGCCGAGTCAAAGTGGCTTGATTAAGTGTATTTCTTAATGTTAAAACTACATCTAAGGCTTCCTCACCGCCATAGATCGCACGTAGCCTAACTTTGAAATCATCCCATGTAACTGCCTCTTGAAAATTCCTCTCAAGTACGCACTCGCATCTCCTTTAGAAAAGTCTATAAAACTTTTAGCTTCTTGTAATTTTACAAATGGGTCTATGATTTGTTTAGCATTTAACTGAGCATCGACGAAAGAAATCCCAGACTCGACATTCTGAGGTAAGAATCCATTAACCCGACCTTGAAAAGGAAGGATAGCTGAACGGGCATTTACTAGTGTTACAATGGGAGCGGGGATGGGGTTACTAGGTCTGGGGGTGGGGTTACTCGGACTCACAGGAGGCATCAGGATTACTTTACTTTTTTTTCTATCTCTACGACTCCTTGCAATCCTATCAAAATATCTATATGAATACAGACGTCCACTGCATAAACGCATAAGCACTAAACAATAAAGATTATAACATAATCCCCAAAAACAATGATATTAATATAAAGATATTTCCCGAGAACTTCTGAAAGAAAACGGAATTAGCACAGAGAAAAACAAATTCTAGACGAGAATTCGAAGTTGAATACAGTTTCCTTTAATGAAAGAAAAAATGAAGATTAGCAAAAAACTCATCCCAGCAATAATGGACGATCGACTCGTGATAACAACACTTTACTGTCTAAAACTGAAATGAATAAAGAAATGTACTTAGCTTGAGTTTATATGGGCGAAGGGCGATGTCGTCATTTCCTCTCTCTCTCTCTGGTTTGCGAGACTTTAGCTGTTTGGGTGAATGTTTTCGGTCCGATTTCTTGTCGTAATGTTGAATGTGGTGCTTCCTGGATATGATTCTTGAATGTTTAATAAACGTTGATAAAGTTGAATGTCAGTCCTTCGTTTTCTTAAGATGTTGATTGAAGATCCAATTCCTCAGTTTGTATAATATTTATAGTTGATATTCGATGCGTTCATTTCTTAGGTGGACGTAGATACTTAGTCAAAATTGTAGATTCATTACTGTTGTAACTGCTAAGTATTACAGTTTAAATTGCTGGTTCCTAAAGTTGATTCTCTGGTTATTAAAGTTGATTAGCTGGTTCTTATAGTTTAATCACTGCCACCAATTGTTGGTGTGGTACTGTTATAAACACACATTATGGTTCCAATCTTATGTCTCTTTAACGTGCTATGTATTTTTAGACATGCAGGTTACTTCTTCTGAATAAGTCTAAGTTAACTTAACTTTTAAAACAGTTTATTAGCAGCCCCATCACAGAAGTATAGATGGTTTGGTTGGATGACCATTCCGTATGAGATGTTAACAAGAACTAACTAAAATATCATATGTTAATGATAACGTATACTTAGTTACCTCAGTATTTATGTAAATATGTAAACATAACATTACTACAGAAACCCATCTAGATCCGGTGAGACACTCAACTCTTTCTCACGGTATACTTTGTATTGTGTTTACTCTTCATGAAAAATGTTACATTGCAACGGTTTGGCTTTTGCATCCTGTTTATGACTGACTTGGCATTTCTCACACTCCTCTTATCTTCTCCATTAATCCCTTGGGTCATGGATTTAATCATGTAATTTACAAACATTACATATATATATATATATATATATATATATATATATATATATATATATATATATATATATATATATATATATATATATATATATATATGGGTCATTCATATCAACATCAGTAGTATTAAATAATCCATTTAATGTTTTATCAGATCATTGTGAGGCAAATATTTTCCTATGAAACACACGACCGAATAAAATAAATCAGTGCATGCTCCCGTAAATTTGCAACAAATTCACACAATAATAAGCCAAAATGAGTTACGACCAACATTATATGCTGTAAATTTAGAACACCGATCCTTCACATTATTTTTTGACTATGGTAGTCCACGTAATATCATAGATTTGAGGACACATCATTTGTTGTTTTCGAACTTCCCTATAGAGAAGTCCAGAGTAAGGCTCTCGGGTATAGGAAATAATGAATTAAATTTAATAGGCGTAACTCATGTACAGTAAAAGGTCGGTAAGCGCACATTTGCCGATACCTTGGTTGTTGTACAAAACATTGATATGTATCCAGCTGTAATTATAGGATACCCATCTATGGGCAATCAAAACATTATCTTAGCCCCTGCCAATCACAGCGTGTATATCAAAGGAAAATTCTATAAGTCTTCTAATACCTTAAAATCAGTTTTGGATAAAAAGAAGACGACAAATAAAACAGTGACGTACGTTGAAGAACCAATAACTTGTTAGGCCGTGGGGCATGCTGACAAAAGATGCCTAAATAATGAGTTTGATTGACCCTCCTCGCAACTACCTGAAAACACTTGTTCTAATGTAATTTTGGGGTGCTCTTTCCAAAAATACAATGTTCTCCTCTGTAAAGTTGCACATTAACCCACAACAGGTGAAATACGTTAACCTATGAAATTCACATTTTCTCCACTGGGAGGAATGTTTTTTCACAATTTCTGTCCATGGTTTACCAAAAAGGATATCTTAAAAGAAAGACTATGATATTAAGATAAGTATACAATTATATAGACATTTTATTTTTTACAAATTACATAATATAGTTTTTAAAGAATTAGTCTTCTTCTCTATCAGGGAATATGCCCAATGCTGATACAGTTTCCGTTTGTGCTAGATAAAAAGTTTTTTTTTTTTTTTTTTTTCATTTAAAGTAACTTTTTGTAAAAGACATTTTTCTAAAAATCAAAATTGTTAGTAATGTCAGTTTCAGTCCATGCTCATGCTCAACCTCATGCTAAAATCATTTTCAACTTACTCATAGCTCGCCTTCTTCGTTAATGTCATCATCAGAATCAGTGTCTTGTATCAGGCTATCTTCATCAGTTGATGTATTCTCACAGTTTGTGCAGTGATACAAATCTGAACATTTCAGGTTGTTTGCACGGCAAGAACAGTTCCCTTGATTACATCCTGATTTCCGGCAGGAAGAAGAAATACTTTTCAGAATTGACTCCGGTGGAATTGGCAGTGTTCCACACTATTTTCAAACAGTTCTGTTCCATTTTCCATCCATTTCCCATAGGATTTGGAGCTTCCATATTTGTCTGAAGACAACGTCTATGTATTGCAGCTTGGTAGTTGGCCCGTTTAATGTGATTCTCCAATGAGTCAAGATTTGGTGGCAGTGCAGTGTCTGTCCTGTAACAAAAGCGGAATATCTCGTACCTCGCTTCATTCACAGAAACAGGACTTTTATAGATATTTTAGACTAAGGAAAATTCCTTATATTAAGTTTCCTATTTTTTTATAAGTTGCATTAATTTTTCATTTGTTTTCCAAATGTTTTGAAAGCATACTTTAGGAAAGACTTTCATTTTAATATATTCTTTCTAATAATGCACTATTAAGAGTTGGAAGACCCAGGGCTACATGGCTGAGGAATATGAAGGGTTAAGTAGGAGATGATGAATGGAGAAGTATTGATTTAAAAGCTCGAGACAAGAGACGACTGGCGAAATCTAACCGAGGCCCTTTGCGTCTATAGGCGTAGGAGGAGATGATGATGATGATGATGATGAATACTGCTATACTTCTCTATCAGTAAAGAGTACGAACTGAAGCTGGTCCCAAGCCTGGAGAGACTTGGAAAGACCTTTGAAGACTTTGAAGTAATAAACATTACTTTGTGGTATGTAGAACACTATACCAATTTGCTAGTAGCAAATAAAGTGTCTCAAATATTACCTAGTGACTCACTGGCGCTCATACCAGACTCCCAAAGTCTGATGTTACTTATTGAAGTTGATTTTTGGGATGCAATTGGAAGCCCGTGCTCATGAGCCCAAAATTGTTGCAAGAGCCCGTGTAAAAAGCATGTGTTTTTTACTGATGGTTGTGGTGGCCGATGAGGTAACATCCCTGACTGATAAACGCCAGATTCGGGTATTGTGACCTTTGCTGCTGTAATGCCAATAAATTAATTCAAGCATTATGCACGTGATTCGCTATTATAATTTTATTTTATAAAACATGTGACCTTGAAATTGTTTTTAGCTACTCAGGCAAACAGCCACACACAAATACACACTACCTACCTATCTATCTATCTATCTATCTATATATATATATATATATATATATATATATATATATATATATATATATATATATATATATATATATATATATATATATATATATATATGTATATATATATATATATATATATATATATATATATATATATATATATATATATATATATATATATATATATATATATTGATCAACAAAACTGAGTTACGAACCTTTTTAACCAACACTACAGCAAAATACCAGGAACGGAAAAGAATTTGATGTATTGAGTTGAGATAATGTTGAGTTATGATGATATAAAGTGGAGTTGTACCTTTTAAAACACGCTATCTTCCGCATCCGAGAGAAATATGGCACCCGCGCATTAGAGATGTGGCAACAGCGCAAGATTCCGTTTCTAATGCTCTTATTGGATAAAAACCTGTGCAGAGCCATCTAGTGGCAAGAAATTGAACTAAATTCTGTTGAATATTAGGAGGCTAATAATTAGTAATTACTAATTAATGTGCAAGTTATTTTTGGAGAACATTGTATTTTTTTGTAGCTAAGAATATACTGAATAACATATAAAAAAATTGGACAGTTGCAAGGTGGGTCAAATAAAAGTGAACAATATTGCTGTATGCCCTATGGCCTATGTCTCATTAATAAAGAAATAATATACGCGACCAAACAGAATTCTCGTTCACCCGTAATATTATCTTGCACGCAATCTATAGAGCCGAACGTAACTTCGAATTTAATAGTGCAAGTAAAGAAAACATTACCGGGATCTGAAATATTAATCCTTTCCGACACTTTGAAAACTAACAGATTGTCCGTCACACAAGCTATTTATACAGTAGGTTCACAACAACAATGTAATATTGAAGTCTATAATCATTTAAATACCACTTTAGTAATTCATAAAAATCAATATATCTTAGATGTAAAAGTTTATAAACATCGTATTCTTACCGTCGCTGAAATCAATCACTTTCAATCAGTAGCGGATGAATCCCTTTTGCAATCTAATAAAAATAAAATCAATAAAGACATTCAACAAGAAGAAATTCAGCAAAATTTTTTTGGACTTTTAACTGAATATCATGATGTTTTTTCCACTACAGATGGATCCTTAGGAAAAACAGATGTTATCGAACATGAAATATGCTTAAAGGACAAGCAGAAAATTATCTATGCACCCTCGTACAGACTCCCTATAATATTCCAGAATAAGATAAAGGATGAAGTAGGTAAAATGATAGAAGAAGGAGTCATTAGGAAATCGAACAGCCCTTATAATTTTCCATTAATAGTTGTACCGAAAAAAGATCGAACATGGTGTATCTGCGTAGATTTCCGTCGCCTAAATGAGGAAACGATCCATGATCGATTCCCAGTGCCATGTACTGACGATATTTTATCTTTGTTAGGTCAGAATAAATATTTTACCAGTTTGGACTTACTTAAAGGCTTACACCAGATATCATTAAAAGAAAATAGTATCCAATACACAGCCTTCAGCACAGCCAGGGGACATTATGAATTTTTACGGATGCCTTTTGGTTTACGTTGTGCTCCCATAACATTTACAAGAATGATTAACATAGTGTTTGGAGACTTGCTAGGGGATATATTGCATACCTATATGGACGACCTTGTAATCTTTTCCAATACCTTAGAAGATAATCTATGTAAATTAAAACTAGTACTACAGAGACTAAGACAACATAACTTAAGGGTAAAGATTAGTAAGTGTGAATTTTTCAAGACAGAATTAGTCTATTTAGGTTTTACGGTGTCTAGCCAAGGTCTTAAAGTAGTCCACGATAAGGTGTCGGCTATCCGTAACTTTCCGATACCTACTACTGTCAAGGGAATACAGCAATTTCTGGGGTGTAGTGGATATTACAGGCATTTTATACGCAATTATTCAATAATAGCCGCTCCCCTAACTGATCTTACGAAGAAGGGTGTAGATTTCATATGGTTTGAGCAGCATCAACAGGCGTTTAATACCTTGAAAGATGAACTGTGTAGTTCTCCTATCTTAAAATTTCCTGACTTCGGTAAGGAATTCTTCATTGCAACAAACCCCTCAGACTTTGGAGTGGGTGGGGTATTGCTTCAGCAATATGAAAAACAGTTTTTCCCGATAGCTTTTTATTCATGAAAACTGAGAACTTCCGAAAGTAAGTAGACAGTAATAAACAAGGAATGGCTAGCTATTGTTAATTCACTAGTGCATTTTAAGTTCATAATATACGGTTATCCCGTCAAGGTTCTTACTGATCATAAACCCCTAACCGACTTCTTTAAAGGCTTTTGTCTCAGCCCCAAACGAACTCGGTGGCATTTGATCATCCAAGACCTTGGCGCAAGAATCGGGTATTTACCAGGGAAAGCAAATATCATTGCTGATGCATTATCACGCAACCCCGTGTCATCTTGTACGGAGCTATTAGCTGAATTAATAGATATATCAACATCCATGCCTATTGTTAAAACTGTATCTGAACAGGAAGATTTGGGCTGGAGCGCTGAATTATTACAGACTGAGCAAAGAAAAAGCTCAGAAATTAAAAAAAATAATAAATGCTTGGTAAGGAAATCGTAAGGAAAAGAAATATATAAAGTATACACAGCAGAATTATATAATCAAAGACAATATTCTGAGTAGATCCGTGACAAGGAAAACCCGCAATACACCACATGTGACTAACTACCAGGTAGTGGTACCAATCTCACTTATATCCACTGTCCTAAATTGGTTGCATGCAAATCCATTGCATGGACACCCGGGGTTCTCCATAATGTCACAGAAAGCCAAATCATTGTTTTATTGGCATACGATGCTTACAGATATAAAAAATACACATAGCTAATTGTCGCACTTGTCAGGAAAACAAAGGGCACACGAACACACCTGTCAGCCTAGGGGCTTATCCCGTGCCCAATCAACCATTTGAAAGGATACTCTTAGATTTATTAACAGGATTTTACGAGTCAGACAGAGGAAATAAGCACCTCTTAGTAATTGTAGATGCTCTGACTAGATATACAGAACTGATAGCGCTTAAAACTAAAACTGCGATTGAATACACTAGGAAGTTTTACGAGTGTTACATTTGTAAACATGGAATTCCACACATGATAATCTCAGACTCGGGTGGAGAATTTAATAATCATTTCCTTACCTCATTGTGTGAATTCCTTAGCATAAGAAAAATCAATACCATGATCTATCACCCAGAATCAAATGGGCTAGTGGAAAGAGCGAATAGGAAGGTTTTAAACATATTAATATTAACACTAAGGGGATCAGACCCCAACTGGGATATTGCAATACCTGCGGTGCTAAGTACTCTGAATCACTCATATCATATATCAATTAAAATGTTGCCGCACGAGGCATTTTAGGGTACCCCAGTTAGAACGCCTTTCCATGTATTAAGCCTACAACTAATTTATCAAATCCTTTAAAAGAATGTATAAATGCAAGCAAAAGTCGTTTTAATATCCTTCGAAAGAATTTAGAAGAATCACAAATCATAATAAAAAGGAATAATGATAAAATAGCGAAGCTAACTAAAACATATACCGTGGGTGATAATGTATACATACAGGTAAATGTATGTAAAGGACTTAATTATAAACTAACACCTAAGTTTCAAGGCCCATTTAACATTTTGGAAACATTAACGGCCAATAGATTTAAAGTTCAAAACGTATCCCAACCCACTGATGAGAGAATTGTACCAATGGCTCAAAGAAGAAATTAAAATAAGAGAAAAGGAAGTGAGGGAATTTTTATTTTTTTTTTTTTCATTTTTTATCTATGAAAGTTATATGTTAACATTTTTTTCTTCTTAATACAAGAGTAATTACATATATTTTTCTCGTTACAGGTTTCCAAGATGAAGTTTTTATTATTTGGAGTGATATTCTTCACTCAGACATTGTTCTCGTCTGGGAAGAGCTCTAAAACTAAAAGTATAGATTTCAAAATATGGCACTATAGTAGAGAGAACAGAAGACGTATTTATTACGGCAAGCAATATAATTATAGAAGTACACATGCAAGCTATTTTTCTCCCAGAGAATGACGTCACTAGCTTAAAGAGTGACATTTCAAGGTTTGCTGCTTCATTAAATGAAATGCATAACAAACACTTTCCTTTTAATACAGAGAGTTCGCTTGCACCGACAATAAAAGTGGCTGAGATGCTATCCCAAGACTTGCAAAACAAGACTTACGAGGCAGAATCTTTGGCTCGTGACCTTTTGATGTGGACAGTAAGACACACTAACCTTGAAAAACGTAACACGTTTATTATATCTGCACTAAATATCTTTGGATCGGTTGCAAGTTTAGGCATAGGGATTTCAAATCGTCTTAAAATTGGTATTCAAAATAAGAAAATTGAGTTTTTAACACATGAAAACGAATTAGTTTTATCAGAACTAAGGAATCAGTTAACTTCAATCAATCAAATTATGAGTTTGGTGAACGAACATTTTAGTAATATCAGTCAGGTTATGGAAGTACAAGTCTTGTTAGCAACATTAACGTATTATAATTTGAAAATAGATCATATCCATAATAAAATTGCACATTTCATTGAGAAATCAAAAGACTATGTGGAAGCTATTACGTTAGCGACTAACGGTGTTCTCTCACTACATTTTTTGCCGATAAAAGACTTATTGTTAATTCTGGAGGACGGACGGGAGAAAATAGGTTATATTCCTTTGTTAGATGCACATAGGTTAGAATTTTATTACACCCTAATTACAGTAAGCGTTGAAAATTACAGGATTATGATTACAATTCCCTTTGATTCTTTCGATGCCTGGCAATCATACAAGATATCACCATTCTCAAGCCCAGTAATATCCAGTTTGACAGGACACGTATTGATATCCCCTGATAAGGAAACATATACGTTCATTAAAGACTTAAATAAATTAACTCACTGTTCAGACGCAATTAATAAAAAAATATGTACAGCTGACTCCTTTGAATTCTATAAAAAATCAATGGATTCATGCGAGTTAGGTATAGTGCTAAACGGTACTCTTTCCCATACACATGAAAGTTGTCTGAGAAAAACTTTACCCCTTTGATGATAATAAGTTCAATTGCAAACTGAAC
>NC_090755.1:43829385-43834385 GCF_036898095.1 Palaemon carinicauda | reverse complement strand
ACTAATTCCGGCCAAAGGTGCTGCCCAATGATATCACACTCGACACCTCTCGACAACGAAAACATGCCATTGCTGCTGCCCAGTGAGGTCGCACTCGACAAGTCATCCTCTCAACGACGAGAAAACAATATTGCTGCAGCCCAATGAGGTCGCACTCGCCACGTCGTTCTCTCGACGACGAAAACATGCTAATGCTTGCTGCCCAGTGATGTCACACTCGACATGTCGCGCCCTCGACGATGAAAACACGCCAATGCTGGCCAAAGTCTGCCGACCTCCAACTCGAAGATCATACTCCGTCCGGCGGCTTCAAACAAAATAACCAAGTATCCAGTACCTGACGCTGCCACGTACTGGTCCACAGGTAAGCATAACTGACTGCCTCTGAATGACTGACTGACTAACTGAAATCAGACATCTTCCAACACACGTCAACTCACTTAACCCCCCCCCCACCCCACCCCCACCCCCCCCCCCAACCCCCCACCCCCCCCCCCCCCCAAAAAAAAAAGAACACGTTAATGGTTGTCAGTCAAACAAGCAATACTAAGAAACAAGCGGAATACGCTTGTTCCAACAAAGCCACTCAACTCTGATATATATATATATATATATATATATATATATATATATATATATATATATATATTATATATAATATAGTATATATATATATATATTATATATATATATATATATATATATATTTGAATGTTAATAATAGTACCAGAGTTATAATATACAGTGCATGTTTATTGCGGAACTTTCGGAAAATCTATTTCCATCATCATAGCCTAAGGTAAAATACATTGTAAAAGTTAAAACATTGTATGATAAATATTTCAAACTGAAAACTTAAAATGAAACACACTGAAATTTAGGAAATAATATGAAATATAACATGAATCTATAAAATTAATGTGTATACACAATAGGAGATCAAAGCGCCAGCTCTATTGAATAACATAAATTAAAATTAAACACAGGTTAGCTCATACGTTATCCGGCCCAGGTTTGGTTTCTTTTTGTATTTGAATATTGCCTTCATTATCACTAAGTTGTAGTTATTCTGGGAGTAGCGTGGATGGAAAAATTCTCCTTGGGCATTGGATGGTCCTCACTTAGGGAACGGTCTCTTATAGCTGAATGGGGTGGTTTTGTCATAGAATTACCCGTTTAAGGTGAACGTCCAAAGTGGTCAGACAATCTTGCACGGTAATGTCTTACACCTTTTTTTCCAATATATGATGCATTATAGGGACCACAGTTATATTTGTATATAACACCCAAATAAATATCATCTGGGACATGGCGTTTGAATTTGAAAAATTTGTTCATAACATTTGAGGGAGAAAATTATCTTTAATGATCATTGAAGATATATATATATATATATATATATATATATATATATATGTGTGTGTGTGTGTGTGTGTGTGTGTGTGTTTGTGTATGTGCATATATACATACATGCATACACACACATATATATATATATATATATATATATATATATATATATATATATATATATATATATATATATATATATATATATATATATATATATATATATATATATATATATATAAATATAAGTGTGTATGTGCGTACATGCGTGCGTGGCTAATATTGCGTTTGTATTTTATGTAAAGTATTGCTTTTCGTAGGGTCATAACATTGTTAACTTCAGAATGTTTTTAGTATATGATTAAAGTCACAATACCATATCCCATCATATCGAAAAACAAACCTTTATTTTCGCAGTTTTAACGATACAGGTCGGCAATGAATACCGATGAATATTCAATAAAATTAACCAACTGAATTCTCCATTGCTCCCAGTGGGATACTTGGATACATATATACATAAACAACAAAATCATCTCGTATATACAAAATTTTAGTGAAAGAAAGCAAAGCGTTCATTACTGTGAAAATTCTTTTGATTTTCCTTATTCTTCAAGGTCCTCTTAAATATGTCAACGCAATTCTGATCCTGGAACCGTTTTCTTGTATTTGAAGTAAAATCTGTAAAACTTAGAGGAGAGAAAAATAAAAATCCACCGAATCAAACTAAGGAACTCCACCTCTAAACAAAAAAGAAATATATGGAACGGATGAAATGTTTCGTAAGATTGGAAAAGGGGACATCGTTTTCAGGCTCCAGTAAGTTAATCAAAACTCTGGTCAGTAGAACAAAATGGTCAACATGGGTGTCGTAACTCAAGCAAAGTTTATAGCAATCTTGGTCGAAGAGTCAGGAATTCAAAATTTTTTGGGTGTATATATATATATATATATATATATATATATATATATATATATATATATATATATATATATATATATGTATATATATATATATATATACAACGTTTCGGAAATCCATTCCCATCATCAGGGCTACATAAAATACGAAATTTTGTTTACATTAGAAATTAATGATACATTTTTTGCTTAAAATTACTTTGGTATAAAAAAAATAAATATTAAAAAACGGTTAAAAGAATAACAATACAGAAACCTAGACGGTATATAGAAAATATGTGGCTAACTGAGGTCTTTTACAATTATCATAATAAAAACACTTGTGATCAAAATGGAATGTCAAAAAACAAAAATATACATAATATAAATGAATGGTTGAACTTACTGTCAAGAGATGTGGCTGAAAACTATAATAATATTTGAGAAAAATTCTTAAAGAAAAGGCTTTAACTACGAACAAAACAAAATAGACCAACAAGGAATGGAAGTTAATGGTAGTTAGGCAATATGTAATGGTGTGGAGGTGGTTTGGTTATTGAATGAAGGAGACAGTTTCTTGATGTAAAGAGATTCCAAGAGAAGGAGCGAAAGGCAATCGGATGTTTGGGAAAGAATTTCAAAATTGTTGTATTATGAGTTTTATATGAGTTTGAGTGATTTCTTATTGAGGAAAATTCTTGGGATTTTAATATGGAACCAGTTTGATGACTGACACCCCTATGGGAATCGATGCGGACCTTCAGTAATCGTCGGGTAGACCCGATATAGTTCCCAAAATTACATTTTGTACAAGTATACTTGTAAACAACGAAGGACCACATCAACTCCGGGAGAGTGTCTTAGAACCTGAAAAGTTTGCTAATATTCAAAGGGTTTTTTATTATAAATTTAGAATTGACATATGGATACAAATTGCTGAGGGCTGTGATGAGCTCGTTTCTGAAAGGAGCATTTTTTACATATGGAAATGATACATACACTAGTTTTTTGGGAACCTCAGGACATTTAAATTTAGGCTGAAAAATATAATTTAGAAATTTATTAACAATTTTTTCATAGAGGTGTAAAGGATAACAATTGTATGTAAAATAGGTTTTTAAAAGTGAAATTTCTTTATGGAAGTTATGGAAGTTCGAACATAAGGAATATGCTCTAAATAAAAGGGTTTGAATGGAATTAATCTTGAATGATTTCGAACAACTGCTAAAAAAATTAAGACCCAAACCAGTGTATGTCTCTTTTCTAAAAATACCTGTAAGAAATTCGCTATTTGACCGTGAAACATTTATGTCAAGGAATGGCAACTGGTTATTTTTTTCTATTTCCATGGTAAACTTAATGTTTGGGTGAATTCTATCTAAAAACTCTTCAGCATGGGATTTTTCTCTAAATAGTAAAAAAGTGTCGTCAACATATCTCTTATAGAAACTGGGACGAAATGCTTCCGGACATTGTCCAAGGTATATTTCCTCCAAGTGGCACATGAATATATTGGCAAATGTAGGACCCAAAGGCGACCCCATTGCCATACCATCAACCTGTTTGAATAATTTGGTATTTAAAACAAAATGAATATCTATTACTGAAAGTTCAAAGAGTTTTCTGAAACTGAGTCAAAGCCGTTGAATATGGTATTTTCGGTAGGAAAAAGCTTGCTGAGTATAATTTTTATTGTTCCATGAAAGGGCACGTTAGTAAACAATGATTCTACATCCAAGCCAACCATAATAGAGTTACTATCCTGTTCAAGAATTTCGGGAATGAACTTGGCGGAGTTTTGAAGAGTAAATTGATTATTGGTTAAATGATTTAGGCGAGGAACTAGGAATTTGGCTAAGTGATAATTTGGCGAATTATAAACTGCTAAAATAGGTCTGAGGGGTACATTAGTCTAATGAACCTTACGAAGTCCATACAAAACACTAACATAGAAACCGAAACTATATAATGATTGATAAGACCAAAGACTATATACTGAAGGAAGATAGGAAGGCTGAGCCTAATAGCACTCAAATGAGTGTGCTATGAAAAGATGCCAGATACTCCCATCCAAAACGAATGGCTCCATTTATTGAGTGAGCGGTTTTAGAGCCGAAATCCTTACGGGAATATAGGATGGAGTTCGATTATAAATAATTTGCATTACTACGTCAGTATATTTTATTCTTATATTTATGACGTTCTTGAATTTTAGATAACTAAATTGTAATTTTACAAATTGGTACATTTATAGATTAAGAATACATATCCTTATGCTTCTCAGTCTGTTATTTTTCAGATTTTTTTCAGAAACTTAATAGCTATGTCTTTTAATTTAGTTGATTTTCTAGCAATTTCAAGTATTGTATATTACAATTCTTTTCAAATATTCTATACAATATCACGTTCCAATAAAGTAAAACAAACTGTATATCTGATTTGTTAAACTTAGTCATATGTGATGTGTAGGCATACATTTGATTACAGATTGTAGGCCATTGTAGAATGATACTAGGTGTACATAAATCAGGATTGTAATTTTCTTTTATTGAAACGGAAATGCATGATGGACTCGTGTAAACTCTTTAGTAATATAAACTAATAAACATATAGATATACAAACAAAAGGAATAAAATAACTCACTAAATTGAATCACACATAAAAATAATCAAAAGGGGATGGGAATAGAAATAAGGTAGCATACAAGCCAACCAAAAATGAAAGACAAATCACATAAAAGAAACTTTAA
>NC_090755.1:43821885-43824385 GCF_036898095.1 Palaemon carinicauda | reverse complement strand
CAAGGGCCTAATGATTAACACGGTCAAAGGCAGCACTAAAATCAAGGCCAATCATACAAACTTCATGACCACAATAAAGGAATTTCTGTACAGCATTGGAGATTGTAAGAATGGCATTACATGCTTCCAGGCCTTTACGAAAACCAAATTGCAAACTAGGGAGTAGATGATTACCTTCAGCAAACCTATTAAGACATTTTGCAAGAAGACGTTCAAAAACTTTAATTAATATGGGAGTTATGGAAATTAGGCGATAATCAGTGGGAATTGAGCTACTACAAACACATTTACATAGAGGAGTAACATTACCAATTCTCCAACAAGTGCTAAAAGCTCCTCTTCTTGCTAACTTGCGTAAAATAACAGATAACTTTGGAACTAAGAAATCTGCTGTATTTAAAAAAAGCAGGGGAAAAATACCATTTGGGTCTACACCTCCATAAGCATCAAGGTCCATCAGCAAAGCTTTAATCTCACGAGATCGAAAAGCTAAACTAGTTAGTTTAGCCTCAGGAAAACAGGAATGAGGAAATCCAAGTTTTTCTTTACTCTGTTTACTATAAAAAAACATCGGCCAAAAGGGTTGCCTTTTCCTTTGAACAGTGAGTGACTGAGTCATCTGGTTTAAGTAAAGAAGGAACTGTTGAATCTACACCAAAGAGTGCAGATTTAAGGGTAGACCACCATTTATGTTCCTGAGTTATACCAGAAAGGGTTTCTTTCATGGTTGAATTGTACTCCTTTTCAGTTGAGGCATAAACTCTCTGAGCAAAAGCTCGAAGCTGAGTATAGTTGTTCCAGGTCAAGTCTGATCTTTTACCCTTCCAAAGATGATAGGCCTCCTGCTTCTCCAAATAAGCACGTCTACAATCATCATTGAACCACGGTTAGTCCTTCTCTCGGTACCTTAGCACACGAGAAGGGATACGCCTATCAATTATGTTGACTAGATTCTCATTCAAAGGGACAACAGGATCAACACTACTATATAATTGTGACCAATTCAAGCACCAAAGATCATGCAAAATCCCATTCCAGTCTGCTTGGGATTTCATATAAATTTTACAAGAGTATGATATATCAGGGATAAGCTGCTCAGTCTTCACTACTAATGAAATAAAGACATGATCAGATGTTCCGACTGGAGAACCAACCTTTATAGTTATAACTCCAGGGGAGTCAGTGTATACGAGGTCCAGCAATTACCAGACCCGTGGGTAGCTTCATTTATGATTTGCTCACAGCCTGATTCAGAGGCAAAGTCTAAAGCTCTTAAGCCATGGCGATTGGTAGGAGAGATAGAACTTAACCACTCCCTATAATAAGAAAATCACCAACAAAAACAAAAGAAGCCTTTCTATCATCTTCTTGTATCTTAACCATAATGGTAAGAAGACAATCGAAGATAGAATCATCTATGTCTGGATTCCGATAGATCGAACACAAATGGAAGTTGTTATGCCTGCGACAAACTTTTATTACTTCAATCTCATGACCTCTACATTGATAGCAGGACTTATGAGAATCGGGGTACTCAGTCCTAACATACACCACCATTCCCTGGCCCTAGGGATGGCATCACATTTCAGTATTATTGGCTTCTTTAAACCAGTTATAAGGAGCTCAGATGAGTGCCTCATATGAGACACCAAAGTTTCTGAGCACAAAAGAATATCATACTGTCAAGAGGCAACTGTAAGGTCTTTGATATTTGCATGCACACCACGAATATTGCAATACAGAAGACGGCATTGACGAAATCTAAGACGTACTGGTCCTAGATTTTGCTTAATGTCTCCAGACAGCATAAGAATTAATAGAAATAAAAAAGAGACATCATACTTAAAAACTAGATTAACAAGATTTATAACAGAAAACAATATGTACAGAATTATAAATAAAGTGATTAAAGATACCCATAGACTATCGTAAAAAGTCTGAAAAACTGGTCAACGTGGAGGAGCCGATACACCATGGAAGGCTAAATACCCTCCAGGATAGCCACTTCAACTGAAAGGAGGACAGTAAGGATGATTTTGAGAAGAAAAAGAATCAGAAAAAGGAAAAGACAACCTCTTCATAAACCATCAGGCATCCATGGCCCTTCTATTAATCCTGCCCAACACACCATTTCAAAAAAAAAAGGAGGAAGAAACAAAATAACAATAGGATAGAATAGTGTGCCTGAGTGTACCCTTAAGCAAGAAAACTCTAACCCAAGACAGTGGAAGACCATGGTACAGAGGCTATGGCACTACCCAAGACTAGAGAACAATGGTTTAATTTTGGGGTGTCCTTCTCCTAGAAGAGCTGCTTACCATAGCTAAAGAGTCTCTTCTACCATTACCAAGAGGAAAGTAAATTAATTAACTTCTTGGATGAAGAAGAGTTCCGCATCTCATTGTTGTCAGGTGTATGAGGAAAGACGAGAATATGTAAAGAATAGGCCAGACTATTCTGTGCAAGTATAAGCAAAGAAAAAATAAGCCGTAGCCAGAGA
>NC_090755.1:43806885-43819385 GCF_036898095.1 Palaemon carinicauda | reverse complement strand
TAATCAAAAATACAGATGATTTTTGTACAATGCTATACAGTAGTGATATAAGAAATACTTAGCTTATATTCTAAGGGTCTATATTTCCGATGGATAAGTTAGTATTGGTAGCCACATCCGATTAAATAGTATTCTCTTTACAGGAAGTGGCATTTTACTTTTCCTATCTCATTTTATTTCCTAAAATTATCCCAAACTAAATTCTCAATCACATGGAATTTTCTCATTTTCTTTAAGTAGTTTTAGGATTGCTGTACTCAAAGTATAGGTATTTACGGATGTTTTAAGATAACATTTGCTTTCCCTAGTCTTGCTTTCATTACTCTGGAAGTTGTGACAGAACCAAAAACTTCCTCGTAGTCTAAAAATATCATACATAATTGTTTGTCGTACTCTGCTGACAATCCCATTACTTGGTTTACTATATGAATATCGTCAGTTGTTGAATAGCCAAATCTAAATTCTGCCTTCTCTCTTGGTTGATTAAAGTCTAGCTGTCTATATATTTGGCCTAATATGATCATTCTAAGCATTATATATATATATATATATATATATATATATATATATATATATATATATATATATATATATATATATATATATCATTGAAAGAATTTCTATACAATGCTGTCTAATAGTGATATATGATACAGATTTGCTTATATAAATAATGAAACACTTGAGCCAGTGTCTTTCAGAAAATAGTGCTTCCCTCTATTTTACAATAAAAGTGTCAGAGTTTAAGAGCAAAATATGAAAAACTTAAGATCCTCATTCATGACCTCTCCCCTATAATTGTATGTCTAAATGAGAGCAAGCTCAATGCTAATACTTCTTTTACTCTAGAGTATGTGAGCTATAAGACACCATATGATCAACGAGCAAGGAACCAAGACAGAAGTCTTGCATACATTCTTCGAGATGTTCTCCAAATATCTTTGCCTATTCATACCTCTCTTCAGGAAGTGTTTGTACAAGCTGAAGAAGGAAGAAAATACACAATTTTCTCATTTTACTATCCTATAAATGACATCTTGTATAATAATTTAGTAGAGTTTATTCAACAAGTCCCTCAACGTTTTCACTTACTGGGAGATTTGAATGGTAGAATTCCTTTATAAGCGATGCTTTACCACAAAGGAGCAACATTAGATCATGTATTATAGAGAATAAAGATTTGGGACTCCTTGATACAGGAGAGACCATTAACATCCATGCTCAGACAGGTACCTTCACTTACATTGACCTTTCAATTACAAGTTCCAGCTACTATATATATATATATATATATATATATATATATATATATATATATATATATATATATATATATATATATACATATATATATATATATATATATATATATATATATATATATATATATATATATATATATATATATATATACACACACACACACACACATATATATATATATATATATATATATATATATATATATATATATATATATATATATATATATATACACACACACATATATATATATATATATATATATATATATATATATATATATATATATATATATATATATATATATATATATATATATATACATGGGTATATATATATATATATATATATATATATATATATATATATATATATATATATATATATATATATATATATCATACATTTGTTTTCAATCAGATGAACTGGCACCACAAAGTAGATAGTCTTCTGATTCGGTGTTAGTGTGTAGTCGTAAGAGTCTTTTTTAATCCCAGATATCGGTCACTAATTCACAACTAGATGACTTTTGGCGGCATGTCAGAAATCCCACCACAGGCCTTGACAAAGTGAACCCTGGGCTCTGCTATTGAGAGGTGCAGAGAGCGAGCAAAAGTATCCATATCCAGAAAGCATGAAAGCTTTTGCAAAGTATATTTGGAAAAAAAACCTACTTGAAAAATATTATATTTATTTGACTAATTTCGGTTTTTATTTATAGTTCGATATTAGGCGTTTACAATGGTGAACAAAATATCGTTTTATTAGAAATTTGCCATGCATTTATAAGAGAAAAATGTGTATTCTAATATATTTTTCACCTTTTTTTAAATGCTGATAGGAAGTAGTGACACCGTCTTTAATTACCGTGAAACCCAATTTCCAATAATATAACATTTGGATTACATATTCTATAGAATAATAATAAAAAAAAAACAAAAAAAAAAAAACATGAATCTTGAAGATATACAATTTGACAAGTTAGTAAAGCCTCACAACTCTTATTCTGACAATGAAAGTCAACCTTCTCCAAAGTTGGTCTTTCATTAAGAGACCATTTCTATACCCAGCTATTCAAGATACAGAATATTCTCGACCAAGATGTCAAAACCCTTTATCTGAATGAAGTGAGGAAGCCTCGAAACAATTAATCGAATATAAATTTATTCATGAAATTACAGAATATTGATGGGGGTAACATCGTTTTTAATTTTCCATTATACATTATATTACCATCGTATATTTTTAGTAACTTGAAGGATGAAAGAAAAGAATCCCCTAATAAGATAACTCGTTGGTATTGTAATCTATGAAATTATGAACCTTCAAAAATCTAAAAGAAAAAAATATTTCGTTTACATAACTTTATCTAAATGTGTTATTGTGTATGTATGAAGCTATCACCTTTCTAAATAATCTAGATTAATTATAAACTAGGGATATTAGAAATAGCTTTAGCATTTATTCACTTCTCCACAATTACCTATTCAATCTAAAGGTATTAAAAAAAAAATTAGAAAAACTACCTATATTAGAAGAAGGTGTAAACTATGATATGGGTTTGTGATAATATTATCATCATTAAGGATAGTTTATTTTTTACATAGGTTTGATTATTTCTGGCGATTAATTCATCGTATTTTGCTTTAGATTAACTAAAGATGAACTATCAAAATCTACCATGTCAATTTCCTTCAGATACATACCGAAGATGATACTGAAAGCTGTAAGTCTGCAATGGGTGATAGTTTTCCTCTTTTATTCAACCTATTAGATACACATTCCTTTTTGAATTTAATATCTGACAAAATACTGGAAGAGGTAGCCTATATCTGAGTTTGAAAAAGAGGTACAAGACAGAATTGGATACCCAGATTATCGTTATATGAGGTAAAAAAGAGGTTATCTTCCCACCATTTGAATTATATAAGTACTGAGAGTTTTAATCCTTGATTGTTTGCCTATGTAACAAGCGAAATTTTAATCTAACTATTGAGACATATCTTTCTATGACTGAAAATTTATCAATTCCCCTATATAAATCTATATAGTTAATTTTTTATTAAAACAGACTTCCTCTATAATTGTATCTATAATTAGAAAGGACATGCTTTAAAAAATTAATAAGTTCTTCCGTGCAATATCCAAATATGAATATTTTGTATGTAGAGAGGAATGAGATTATTACCACAAAAGAAGTCATTGAAGGAAAAAGTCCATCTCTGTTCATCTGGACAATACAAATTTCGCAACATAATGATGTCGAACATATTAGCTACAATAATGCAAGTGATTTCATTGATGGAATTGCCATTATTGATAGCTCAGATGGAAGATAACAGAAAATAATGATTTTAGAAATTAGATGCAGGTCAATAATGTGATGAATTTCATATTCTTAGTTTGATTTGGTCATAAAAAGACACATCAGAAAATTATGCATTCAATCAACGTTACAAATTCCAATGGACATCATGAAATTTATTTTTTATTGTTGCAGGCTACTTACCTATATGCTTGTGTAACAAGAATACTTGTTTTCTTTTTATTCGTAAAGGATATAAATTCTGTGGATTTTACATAAACAAGGAGTGTGAAATTTCAATAGAGGGTAATGATGAAGGCATCAAGTAAGGTTTTATTTCCAAGAAGTGTGATGAGGTGTTTCTACATAGGGAATCCTGATAATTATTATTATTATTATTATTATTATTATTATTATTATTATTACACACACACACACACACACACACACACACACACATATATATATATATTATATATATATATATATATATATATATATATATATATATATATATATATATATATATATATATATATATATATATATATATATTATTATTATTATTATTACTTACTAAGCTACAACCCTAGTTGGAAAAGCTGTATGCTATAAGCCCAGGGGCTCCAACAGGGAAAATAGCTCATTGCGGAAAGGAAAAAAGGAAAATAAAATATTCTAAGAAGAGTAACAACAATAAATATCTCCTATATAAACTATAAAAACTCTAACAAAACAAGAGGAAGAGAAATAAGATAGGAGAGTGTGCTCGAGTGTACCCTCAAGCAAGAGAACTCTAACCCAAGACAGTGAAAGGCCATGGTACAGAGGCTATGGCACTACCCAAGACTAGAGAACAGTGGTTTGATTTTGGAGTGTCCTTCTCCTAGAAGAGCTGCTTACCATAGCTAAAGAGTCTCTTCAACCCTTACCAAGAGGAAAGTGGCACTGAACAAGTACAGTGCAGTAACCCCTTGGGTGATGAAGAATTGTTTGGTAATCTGTGTTGTCAGGTGTATGAGGATAGAGGAGAATATGTAAAGAATATGCCAGACTATTCAGTGTGTATGTAGGCAAAGGGAAAATGAACCGTAACCAGAGAGGAGGATCCAATGTAGTACTGTCTGGCCAGTCAAAAGACCCCATAACTCTCTAACGGTAGTATCTCAACAGGTGGCTTATATATACTTATATATATATATATATATATATATATATATATATATATATATATATATATATATATATATATATATATATATATATATATATATATATATATATATATATATATATATATTTTTGGGCTCAAGCCATGTCGTCCCGATGGAAGTTCCTATAGGGTAGCTTCCTAGGGTATATTACAACTACGGCGATATTCCCAGAGAATTTACCTTAAGGTACCAGAATTCTAACTCCTGGAGCGAGTATCCCTCGTGAAAGGGATATCTTCGACATATCAGAGGACGTATTCTAGACACGTCACATGGCAATCTACGACCTGAACAGAGATTTCGTCTCGTAGGAGGTGATTGACGATATACGAATTCGGGAAAGAAAAAGGGGAGCCGCTCCCAAGGCTCCCCTATCCCCCGATTCGTATGCGTGCCTGGCGCCAGTCCTGGCGCCATCTGTATTCCTTTTTGCGTAGCTTAACAACTCGGTGTTTTTTCCTGTTTTTCTCGCAAATCTTGGATTTATTCAGCTTTTCATGGCTTCTCCGTCTTCGTTGGCCTCGGATAAGTTGAGTATAGTGTCTGTTATGTATAAATGTAGGCTCTTGGTAAAATTTTGAGTGATTAATAGGATTAATCTTTGATACAAGAGCCGTAGCCTACCAGAGGTGTCCTGGACACTGTCACTCGCTAGGTATAAATTAGTTAGTCAGAGTTACATTCCTGGTTGTTTTGCTTTAATAAATTTTAGCTATTTAGCTTTACATAGGATTTCCTTTCGTGCTTAGTATTATTTGGCGAAGTATTCGCCATTCTGGCCTACGCTAGGCCATGTAGCCTAGTCGTTTGGTCCTAGTACTTCATGCATGATTTTGGTTTTTCCGAGTGTAATTAAAATTTTATTGAAGCTTTAGGCTATATTTTATACATTTAAGACTGTGTGGAATATTTCCAAGATTGTATACGTGTGGGTTTCGGTGAATTAGGTAATCGATTCTCTTGGTGCCGAGGCTAATTGCTTATGGAGCCTTAGTATACTTTATCATACTCCCCGGTTGCTTTCTTTTCTTCGGAGAAGGTATGCAATCCCTTTCCCTCTGTTTAAGCCTTGGGCTTATCCCTAAGTGGTTTTTTCCGAATTTATTTTCGATAAAACTATACTAGGGTGTTACTGTACCTTCCTGTTCCAGTAAGTCTGGTTCAAAGAGGGACAGAACAACAGAGTTTTTAGTCTGAGTCCGTGTTGTCTGGCTTGGGGCAGAGTCTCCCTCGCTGACCTAACACTTACAAAGGGAGCTTAGCTCCCTTAGGTCACTACCGAAGGTTTCTGTAAGTTATGATTCCTTCTTTTGTGATCGACCAGACTAAGTCCTGTTGCTGTTCTCGGGGGAGGATAAGTTCTTCCCTTGGGAGTAGCAACGCCTTCCTTGCTTTGGTGCTCTGGAAGCTGGCAAGTATTGCTGGCCCTTTCCCTTAGATCTCCCTTAGGCTAAGACAAAGTTCTTGGCTGCGGGTGATCTGTCACTAAAGCAAGGTTGGCAGGACCCTCTTGTCCCTTCCCCCTCTATCTCCGTAATGGCCTAGCCATTACTGTACTGTACCTTGCCGGCCGGCAGAGCTGGCCGGCAGGGTTATTACTGTACTGTACGTCGTTCTACTTCTGGACCTAGTATAGGTTGGGATGTGGAATCGACTAAGCCCATTGCCGGCCGGCAGAGATGCTGGCCGGCAAGGGTCTTATGTTTTCGAGTGCTGCCCGGACCTCTCTTGGTCCCTCATCCATGCCTGCCGGCAGAGCCGGACGGCATTGGTCAAGGAAGCCTGAATTAAGTTTCTCCCCTTCCTTATATGCACTCTTTCGGTTGCCGGGCTTGGGGGGTTGTGTACACTCTTATCCCGGCATCCATTCTATTTTCTTCTAGTGCTGTACCTGTCCCGGCTGCCGGCCTAGCCGGGCAGGTGTAGTCTTCTGGTTCTTTTGCTGCCGGCTGGCATCGGTCTTGTACCTTTGCCGGCCGGCTTATGTCAGTCCTTGTCTGCCGGTCACCAAGAGTGTGGCCTGCAGCTGGGTACTACCTTGTGTAGTTGCTGGCCGGCAGTCATTGCCGGCCAACACTGGCTGTTGCCGGCCGGCAGCTGCTGCCGACCGGCACAGGCATTTGAACCAGAGTGCTGCCGCCCTATAGCTGTTAAGTAGTATACTTTAAAGCTAGTTGTGGTGTGTGCTGGCCGGCAAAGGCAGGCCGGCACACATCCTCCTATACTGTACTAGTATTCTTCTGTATAGCATATACAGTAAGAAGAAAACTATAGTAAAGGTTTAGGTACAGCACTGTATCTTCTAACACTATTGTGTTTTCTTGCACAGCCCTTTGCTGTTGCCCTCAGATAGGAAGCAAAGTTCTTCCCTGTCTATTATCCAGGATTTTAAAATCATTGCCTAGGTGTGAGCTCCACCTGTTTCCTCTGGAAACCTTGCATTGGTTACTCTAGAAGAGATAAACCATTTTGATTTTATTATCTGGAAGGCTGCAACAATGGGTTGTGAGGGAAACACAAGTGTGTGTCTTTCCTTTATGAATTGTTATGCTATACTATGCATATCCAGTGATACATAGTTCACTTGATACTCATGGAAATTTCTTCTCTTTACAGGAGGACCCTCCGAAGTGCGGAAATGTTTTCTGCAATGTCCGCAGCAAGAACCTCTGCGGACATGAGTGTTGTAGGAGACACGCAGCATGCGCTGTCTCCAAGGATGATCTCCAGTATTGGGACCCTCAGGTATGTACTGTATGCACTAACCTGATTACTGAGGCTTTTGATTCCCCTAGAACGGCGGAATCAAGGGATATAGCAAGGGAAAAGCTTCGTACTTGGGTAAGGGGCTTCAAGAAGAACACCTCTAGCCCTTATCTTCCAAGTGAGAAGATGAGGGCGTATCTTTTTCCCCAGGCATCACCTGAGGCAGTGATTCTCCAGCCTCAAGAGGAGATCCCTCAAGATCAAGTCCAGGTGGACGCGGAAGTCGCAGTTGCGATGCAAGACATCCAGTTGTATGACAGGATGTCTGACCTGGACGAACGTTTGGAAGAAGACCTCCTGGCAGAAGGTCAGGATCAAGTTCAAACCCCGGATGTCGTAGAGGATGAGGTCGACGAGGTGTCGGCTACTCCGGTTCAGATGCCGGAGCCTATCCCCTCAACATCGGCTGGTCTCCCAGTAGAACTGGGACAGGCCCTCTCTTCGATTGTTGGAATGATCCAACAAATGCAGAAGGAGAATCAGGAGAAGGCGGCTGCAATGGAACTGCGTATGCAGTCCCTAGCAGAATCACATGGGCCCCAGAAAAGGCTCAATGTGAAAGACCTACCCATATGCTCAGATGCTAACCCATGGAGGTATGCTGAGCACATGACGATGACGACTGGAAAGATCGTCATCTCGGATAAGCTGGGTTCAGTTCCCCTAGAGGAGGTAGAATTCTGGCCCAGCAAGGCATCATATCCGGACTGCTATGTCCGGCTGAGAAAAGAACCAGCTTCATGGGAGGAGACAGAGCCGAAGGAGGTCATTATTATGGACCACGCTAAGGCTCAAGCCCTACTTTCATCCTCGATGAAAGAGAGGGGCTTCTCTAATTCGAAGGTAGCTGCATTGAGCAAGAAGCTCCCTTCTTTTGTGTCCTCTCCTGATAGAGCCTTCCCCTTTTTACAGAAAGGGTTTGCGGCTGTCCTAAAAGCAGTCGAGACCGGCAAGCCTTGCCCCTCCCTGGAGGAGTGTAAACCCTTGTCGCTGGCTCTGCCTATGGACCACAAAGACTGGAAGGATGTCCATCTGACATTCTCAGTGGGAAAGTTGGAGGCTGATATTGCCGGACGGCAATTCGGCGAGGACCTCCCCAAGCTGTCCGAATCTCTTTTACGAAGAGAGTTCGAGACCAAAGAAAGACTGGCTGCCTCAATGTCTCATCAGACTACTCTTGAGACAATGGCAAGTGACCCTAAGGTCCATGAAATGTTCATGGTAGTGGCTAAGTCTCACCTAGCCACAGTGACGAAGGACCTTTATGGCTTCATCAAGACAAGGAGAGCTTGCAGGGAGTTTGTGTTCACCGGGGCTTCGGTGAGACACGAGCCAATGAAATTAATCTCCTCCAACATTTGGGGAAAAGACCTTTTCCCAACCGATGTGGTCAAAGAGGTTGTTGATAAGGCCGCCGTGGAGAATAGAAACCTTCTCCAGAAGTGGGGCCTGGCTATCAAAAGAAAATCTTCACCGGATGAGGGTCCTCAACCAAAGAGGAAGAATATGAGGACTAGGCTACCATCTCGGCCAGCCAAGCCTTATAGACAGCAACAGCAACTGCAATTGCCTTTGCCTCCAGTGCCCCAGATGGTGGCACAAACCCCGACTGCTTTTCAGTGGGTACCCCAGGCTGTGCCAGGTCAGTCAACCACATTCACCCCAACGTTCGAAGGACAGTCTTCTTCCTTTCATGCAAAACCTAGAGGAGCAGCCAGAGGCTCGTCTAGGCGCCCCTCAAGGGGAAGGGGATTCAGAGGTGGTCGTGGTCAGGGAGGCAAGACCTCAGGACGGCAGTCCAAGTGAAATGATACCGGTAGGAGGGAGACTGATGAAATTTTGGGATCGCAGGACCTTCGATCCCTGGGCCCAAAGCCTACTCAAGAATGGACTGGGTTGGAGCTGGTACAGCACTCCACCCCCATGCCTTCGGTTTTTCCAACACTCCACCCCCGTTTTGGAGGAGTACGTTCAAGAACTGTTGGAGAAAAATGTGATCCGAAAGATGAAGTCCATCAAATTCCAAGGGAGGCTGTTTTGTGTTCCCAAGAAAGACTCAGAAAAGCTCAGAGTCATTCTGGACTTGTCACCACTCAACAAGTTCATAGTGAATTGCAAATTCAAAATGCTAACACTGCAACACATAAGGACCTTACTGCCCAAGAGGGCATACTCAGTCTCTATAGACTGGTCAGACGCCTATTGGCACATTCCAATCAGCCGTCGACTCTCCCCCTACCTAGGGTTCAGGCTACAACGGAGACTGTACGCCTTCAGAGCCATGCCATTCGGGCTAAACATAGCCCCAAGGATTTTCACGAAGCTTGCGAGCGCAGCTCTCAAACAATTACGCCTAAAGGGAATTCAGGTAGTAGCCTACCTGGACGACTGGCTGGTGTGGGCAGCATCCGAGACCGAATGCTTACAAGCTTCCAGTCAGGTGATCCAGTTCCTAGAGTACCTAGGCTTCAAGATCAACAGAAAAAAGTCTCGACTTTCTCCATCCTAAAAGTTCCAGTGGCTGGGAATCCACTGGGACCTTTTGTCACACAGTTTCTCCATCCCGACGAAGAAAAGGAAGGAGATAGCAGGCTCTGTCAAGAGACTTCTAGATTCCGAAAGGATATCAAGACGCGAACAGGAGAGGGTACTAGGCTCTCTCCAGTTTGCTTCAGTGACAGACCCAGTGCTAAGAGCACAGCTAAAGGATGCAACCGGAGTTTGGAGAAGGTATACATCAAACGCGCGAAGAGACCTGAGAAGACCAGTGCCGCCTCGGCTACGTACTCTTCTCAGACCTTGGTCCCAAGCCAGACATCTAAAGAAGTCGGTTCTTCTTCAGCCACCTCCAACGTCGATGACGATTCACTCAGACGCCTCAAAGGAGGGATGGGGAGGTCACTCTCATCGGAAAAAAGTCCAGGGGACTTGGTCCAAGCTATTCAGGACCTTTCATATAAACTTTCTAGAAGCTATGGCAGTGCTCCTTACCTTAAAGAAAGTCTCCCTGCGTCACTCGATCCACATAAGATTGGTGACGGACAGCGAGGTGGTTGTGAGATGCTTGAATCGACAAGGGTCGAGGTCACCACCTCTCAACCAAGTGATGTTAGCCATTTTCCGATTGGCGGAAAAGAAGTGGTACTTGTCGGCAGTTCACCTTCAAGGAGTCCGCAATGTGACAGTGGACGCTCTATCCAGGTTCACACCGATAGAGTCGGAATGGTCCTTAGACGCAGGATCATTTTCCTTCATTCTGAATCAAGTCCCAGAACTGCAAATAGACCTCTTTGCGACGAAAGACAACAAGAAGTTGCCCCTGTACGTGTCCCCGTACGAGGACCCCTTAGCGGAAGCAGTGGACGCAATGTCCCTCGACTGGAACAGATGGTCCAGGATTTATCTGTTCCCTCCTCACAACCTTCTGTTGAGGGTCCTCAACAAACTGAGATCCTTCAAGGGGGGTAGCGGCAATAGTGGCCCACAAGTGGGCGAACAGTATGTGGTTCCCCTTGGCGTTGGAACTACAGATGAAGTTCGTGCCGCTACCACATCCAGTTCTGACCCAGCGAGTCCAGAAGTCGACTGTCTGCGCTTCATTACAGAAAACCCAGACCCTGCAGCTCATGATTTTCTCGCCCTAGCGGTGAGAAAGCGTTTCGGGATTTCGAAAGCCAGCATAGACTTCCTAGAGGAATATAAGTGCAAATCGACTAGAAGGCAATATGAGTCATCTTGGAGAAAATGGGTGGCCTTTGTAAAGGCAAAGAATCCGCAGGAGATCTCAACAGACTTCGGCTTATCTTTCTTCATCCACCTCCATGGCCAAGGGTTGGCAGCTAACACGATTTCAGTGTGTAAATCTGCTTTGATGAGACCCATTTTATTTGCCTTCCAGATCGACCTAGGTAACGAGATCTTTAATAAAGTTCCGAAAGCCTGCGCTAGGCTAAGACCTTCAGCACCTCCAAAGCCCATCTCATGGTCTTTAGACAAAGTTCTTCATTTCGCCTCCCTGTTGAGCAATGAAGAATGTGCGTTAAAGGATTTGACGCAAAAAGTTATTTTCCTATTTGCACTCGCGTCCGGGGCCAGGGTTAGTGAGATCGTAGCCCTCTCGAGAGAGGCAGGTCGTGTTCAGTTCCTGGATGGGGGGGGAGCTGAACCTGTTTCCGGATCCTATGTTTCTCGCCAAGAATGAGTTACCCACCAACAGGTGGGGTCCCTGGAGAATCTGCCCTCTGAAAGAAGATGCATCTCTATGTCCAGTAAAATGCCTAAAGGTCTATCTTCGTAGAACTTCAGACTTCAAGGGTGATCAACTATTCAGGGGAGAAACATCAGGCTCAAATTTATCTCTGAATCAACTCAGAGCGAAAATCACATATTTTATTCGCAGAGCGGATCCTGACAGTACACCCGCAGGTCACGATCCGAGGAAAGTTGCCTCATCCCTAAATTTCTTTAATTGTATGGATTTTGAACATCTCCGTTCATACACGGGCTGGAAGTCTTCCAGGGTGTTCTTTCGCCACTATGCGAAGCAAGTAGAGGAACTTAAGAGATCTGTGGTAGCAGTGGGTCGTGTAGTTAACCCTACTGTTTAACTCTGCGAGGAACAGTGGTCTTAATTGGGACGATTAAGTCCAGGGTGAGTGTGTAGGTACATACTGTACTACAAACTAAATGAGGGCACCAAGTGCCCATATAGACTGTTCCTTCTTTCAAAGGTGAACCTAGCATAAGTTCAGACATGTGTGCCAAGCGTTTCTAACGCTAATGTGATTGATTTGTAATACAGACTTTTTATGACTTGATACCTTGGTATCTTATTAAAGTGGTGTTTAATGGTTTTTCTTTCAGATAAACAAGTTCTGTTTACTATCATACTTATGCTTAAAGTTTTGGGTTATCCTCTTTTATATAAATATATATATTTGTTGTTAACCTGT
>NC_090755.1:43769385-43794385 GCF_036898095.1 Palaemon carinicauda | reverse complement strand
AGCCCTTTGCTTATGCGTATGTTATTGTTAATGGTAGAACATGTGAGTATGTAAGTCACAGAATCGGTCACGGGGAAGACTGCAGCGATGTGATGCTGAATAATCTAAAAGTGACTGGAAGGATAGGCTATATGCGAGAGTTTGTCAAAATATCCCATTTATATGACTGAGAAAAGCTTAAGGGATTTCAAAGAGGCTGTGGAGTGTAAAGTATGCAAAGTTAAATTTAATGAGAATATACGCAAAATCCGGCATCATTTACATTATTTACAATATGATAATTATAAGAGTGCTCTATGAAATAAATGCAATCTTAACATTAAGGATGTCGTTCCTACCCTCCGAGTGTACTTACATAATTTGTCCTATGATTTACCCCTCATATTAAAGCTTGCCTCTCCTCAATTTAGATTTAATATCTTCAAGAATAACTGTTTAAAATTTTATCACGGCACTGTAGGCAGGATAAAATTCGTAGATTCAGTCAATTTAATAAGAGGCAGCATTTCCAATCTAGCTACGAGTCATATTCGTAATAATGGCTCACTGCATATATCAAATCGATTGTTGGAAGGATATGCAGATGAAGTAAAGGATCTCATACTTAAGACTGGCAAACAATTCTACCCTTATGATTATGTTACGGGGTATGACATCCTTCTTAAAGATTGTATCCTAACAAGATCTAAATTTAATAATAGGTTGACGAGTTCCTCAATTTCTGAAGATGATTACGAACATATCAAATCTGTATGGAAGGCTTCAAAATGTTGTAATCTCCTTGACTATACCTTATTATACTTACTAGTTGATGTTGCAATGCTGTGTGATATTTTCATGGCATGGAGAGAAGCCTTATTTTCTTCTTTCTGCCTAGACTGCACATCTTTCCTAACCTGCACTTCTCTCTCTGGAAGCCTTTCTCTTTAGAACACGTATAAAACTACCTCTCATCAGTGATGGAGAGCTGTATCAACTTATCACAGAAAATATTCGAGGTGGGTTCTACAGTCTAATCCGCCGTCACGCAATCGCCGACAATATATCCATAAATTGTAACTTTAATCCTTCATTGACTAAATCCCAATATATACTGTATGCAGATTTCACCTCTCTTTACCCGACCGTCATGGCTAAGTTCAGAATGCTGCTTGTTTATATTTCAGAGTTATCCCTCTCAGAATTGGATACTTTCAGACAACGAGATATCTTGTCCATTGATGCGCATGACGATATTGGATATTTTATTCTATGTGACACTGAGCATGTTGAAGATTATGTGGCTGTGAGAACTGATGCATTCACCCTTGTCATGCAACATCTTAGTATCACGAAGGATATGATCTCTAAATATTCTCAGGATTTCCTCAAGGAACTGAATATTAACATCCCACGAAAAAATACGAAGCTAGTGGTTACACACCTCCCCATGAATGATAAATTAATATACCTTCCCCTCTTACGAACACTCATAAGGTTAGGGTTAAAGATTTTGACTATCAGAAGGGTGTATAAATTCAGACAGGAATACTACCTCCGTGAGTATATAGCAGGATGTGCAGCTATGCGTGCGAGGGAGACAGATTGTGATAAAAAATCAACTATGAAAGTTATGATGAATTCTCTCTTTGGGGTTACGATTAAAAATCAGTTAAACTACTCAACCAAGAGCGTAATCGTCAACAATGAAGACACTCCTCCGAAATGTCTCTAAACATACATTCAAGTCTGTTGATGTCATCAGTGAGGATAGAGTAATTGTAAATCACACCATGACGAATATTATGGCAGATTCTCCTATATACATTGGTTTCTCTATCCTAGACTTATCAAAGAAAATTATGTATGACTTCTTTTATGATACCCTCGTAAGATTATAAGGTAAAAAGATAAAGCTGCTTTACATGGATACTGATAGTTTCTTCCTCACTTTGGAAGTTGAAATCTAGATGATGAGTTAAAAGGCCCTTTAAAAGAATATTTTAACTTTAGTAACTTTCCCGAAGACCAATAAAGCTTGAGACTGCAAATGACCACGTCACCGAATTTGTAGGTGTCAAGCCTAAAGTATACTCTTACAAGACAATGAATAGCTGATTTAAACACTCTTAAAGATATTCAGCAGTCAATCCAACATTCTATAGAGCATCAGCAATATAAGGATTCCATAGGGGGGAGTGATATATTGACAAAAGAAGAGTATAGCCTGCAAAATATTGAGGGGACTGTGTGTTTAACCCATAATCGTAAGATAGCCCTATCTCCCTACGAAGATAAGAGATATGAATCTTACTCATACGGTTATCCAAAGGTTCGTGGTGATATGGCTGGAAGGGTTAATGAACTTTCATGCCTCCCTCCGGCTATCACACACGGTGTGGATACCTCCTCCTCCTCCTCCTCCTCCTCCTGTTCCAAGACCTAATCCTACTCTTTCTTTGCAAAGATTCCCTAAAAACCATTTATTATGAGACAAAGGAGTAAAAATAACAATGCACTAAGGAGGGTACGTAGTCAACACTCTCCTCCTCCTCCTCCTCCTCCTCTTCCTCCACCTCCTCCTCCTACACATTCTTCACCCTCTACATCTGGGATGGTATCATTACAGACAGGTGTCTCTCCAACGGGTTGCATCAAACGGAGAGGAATGCACAACAATATCAATTCACGCAAGAAGAGAAGGGGTATACAGACTGGTAGAATAATTCTCCCAGAGGTCGAAATTCCTGAGGAAGGTGAAGATTTCACCTCTTAACCACTACTCCATGCTATGGCTGTATACCTCTCATTTCTTTTCCTCTAATACTCCCCCTCTCACCCCTAACTCATGGTAAATAGCACTGACTGTGACACTAACCTGTTTCAAGTCCGTAAATGCATATGTAACTCTTTTGGTTTAAAAGAAAAACAGAATATCATCCTCATCGTCATCATCGTCATCCTCATCATCATCATCATTATCATTATAATTTCCATAATGTTTATACTAGCTCACTCCCGAATAATGGAAACATTAAAAACACCTTGTGTAAACAGATTTAAATAAAGGCTATTTTTTTCACATAATAGCACCCACTTGAATGAAGGAAATAAAAAAAACTTTGAAACTGTAAATAATTTTTTTTTTAAATTATAAATCCAGTATTTCAGTGAACTGAAAACCCCCTATAATATATATATATATATATATATATATATATATATATATATATATATATATATATATATATATATATATATATATATATATATATATATATATATATATATATATATATATATATATATATATATATATATATTGAAATAGTTCCTCATTGGCATTCACACCTTCACAATGACAACTTCAAGCTTCCGTAAAGACGTGACAAATTTATTTTCCTCCCCATCCAGGATAATAATAGCTTGATATAGCAATTCAGGGAAAACACAGTTGGCTCAAAACATTGTTGAAAAATAACATGAAGTCTTTCACACTATCCTGTACTGTGGAGTAGACGACCATCCCTTAGGGCGGCATACTGGGATTAGAAATGAATTTAGAATTAGTAGGGAGATCCTGAATTCTTTTGAATATACAGACAGTGCTGTAGGAGATCTGGGCTTATTATTCGTCCTTGTTGATTGCTTTATAGAGGCGTGTGATAATAAATTTGTCACTCAAGCATTCACTGCAGGTCGACACTCAAATATTTCAGTAATATATATAACCCAGAACGTATTCCACTCGGGTAAATTTAGCAGAAGTATAAGTCTGAATTGTTCTCATTATATACTAATTATATATAAAAGGGCTTTATCTCATAATAAGTATGGTTATTTATTACTGGATCTGGGACCGAATACTCCAGAAGAATTACAACATCGTACTAACATAGTAGGGGAGACCGAGTATCAAGTCATTTTTCAATGGTGAGCAGAAGGCATAACTCGATTTTAAAAAGACTTTACGAAACTGAAAAGTCACCGAATAGCTACGGTGGTGTAGAGACATTGTTTAAAAATGCGAGAAAGGTGGATGAAAACATTACTAGGAGTATTGTTAGAGATTTTCTAGAAAGCCAGTCATCAAATACCTTACATAAAATCACGCGGAAGAAGTTCACAAGGAGGAAAGTACTATCACCCAAGCCTAGAGGTATAGCTGGTTGTGAACTCGCTGACATGTCGAGACTTGCGAGATACAACCGGGGTTATAAATATGTTTTAATTGTTATTGATATATTTTCCCGCTATCTTCAAGTAGTACCCATAAAGAAGAAAAATGGCACTAGTGTGATGCAGGCACTCAAAACTGTCCTCGACAGTGACGATTTTAATGGAGTGCCACGTCTGAACTCTGATGAGGGAGGAGAATTCTATAATAGATATGTCCGTCAATATCTTGATGGGAAAAAGATAAAATTGTATAGTGTATATTCATGAGAGATAAAGTCTTCAATTGCTGAGCGGGTAATTAGAACATTGAAGAGTAAATTTTACAGACACTTAACTCATAATAATACACTCACTTATATAAATTTGTTAAATGACAATTTTACCAGTTATAATGATTCACCTCATCGCGGGTTAGGGGCTAATCAGACCCCCAATCAGATTCATGTACTAACCGCAAGAGAAGATGTGGAAAGGCAATTTGCGAGGATGTGTATTAAGAATGACGAGACTAAAAAGACATTCAGTTTCACTCTCAGTGTTGGAAGGACTGTACGTATTGCCGATGAGAAAAGGAATGCTCCCTTCAGAAGTGGTTTCACAGTGCAGAATACTTATGAGATCTTCAGGATAAGAAGGATTGACAACAGTCAGCAACCGACTGTCTATTATTTGGAGGATTTAAGTGGTGAAGAAATTCAAGGTATGTTTTATAGAGAAGAATTAATCCCAACGACTCTACCTGAACTGTATGATATAATAGTGTTGAGGAGAAAAACGGTTGATGGTAAAAGGAAGTATTTAGTTAAGTGGAGTGGATACCCAGACCACTTTAATTCATGGCTTGATGAAAGTCATATAATTCAAGTATGACCGGCAGTAAAAGGAATAAAGAATTAATTATTTTTCTATCCCATTTACCCGCCAAACATACATGTAAAATAACAGCTGTACTAGGGGGAAAATATATTATTACAATTTCCGAAAAATTTCAGAATTTCTTGGAGTAGAATCTGACACAGGACGTGAATAATATCAGGAGATTAAAGAGATACAGGGAGGAAGTGCGGAAAACTGAACTGAAGAAAACCGCAATACATAAGAAAAAGAAAATTCTCCAAAGTAGGAGAGGTGGAGCTATTCTGTCTGTATTATTACCACTGGCAGCAGGACTAATATCATGTACCTTCAAATAAAGTTAATAATAGAAAAACAGGCATGAGGGAATTGTATTTAATTTCAAGACTTACTTACAAGCGGATGAGGGGAAAAAAGACATCTGATGAGGGGGGACGAACTGGTATTTCAAATGTGCGGGAAAAAACAGAAACTTTGAATGCATCATATCAGGCAAAGGTCAGAAATAGCAACAATATCCCCTTGAAGACTATTGAACGTCGGAAGAGAAATAGGGATAGTCCGCAAAAAATGGTTAAGACTACTATAGCACCCAAGATAAGAGATGTGAGGAATGTCCTGCAGAATAATTCGATTCCTTTCAGGATATAAAAAATAAACAGCCAGAACCCCATTAGCAGGCCTTTGCTAGCTGAAATTCTCCCCATGTATTTCACTCAGCACAGAATACCTTATGTTAATAGTGTATTAAAGTACTTAGAAAGGTCCGTTAGCGTGAGATGGGATTATAATGGGGATCTCCTTTCACCAAATAATAAGTACAATATTTTGGATATGATACAAAAATCTGACGGTAAAAAAGTGGTTGAGGATGAATATCTGAATGACTATGAATATATAGTAAAAGCTGCTAATATACCTCACTGGATGATTAGAAATAAAGCTCTGATAAAGCAGCTAAAAACTGTCTATGAAATTAAAAAGGGAGGGGCTATACATCAAAGAGATCTCAAGAATAAATATCCCCATCAGGAAATTTCCTGTATTCCTTATTAACGAGGCGTGTGAATCGTGATATAACCTGTTCTATAAGGAGCGGAGGGTAGAACAGTAATCAGATGGAAGGAGTTATGACATGATAGTACATGTTAATTGAAGATAACAAGATGAGTATAAACCTCGATGAAATTGTTTACAAGCGGAGCCTCAGATAAGGTAGAAAATGAAATATCACATCGTTAGGGGTAGGGGGAGGGATTGATAAGCAAATCGTATATAAGTTGGGTGAAGGAGCATAGACAATCAAAAGTTTTGAAGCTTTCTTCAAGATGGAGGGTAGTAGCACCTGCAAGGTAATATTCGGATCCTTGACCAGCCCTGTCTACAAGCAACGAGGTATCTCCATAGTCACTGCCATCAATGCGGTGGCATGTAAGAATTTTGAGGCCGTGAAGGATGTACTGGGGGCATACCCCTATGCAGATGTGGCAGGGATGAGATATACAAAACCTGGCGCAAGTTACGCATGTCAAAGGGATAGGAGTGTGCCGGGTACGGCCATCTTGAACACATCCACGCTTGATTTGTATGTGGATAACCCAGTCGTGGCAACTTTAATAACTCAGTATGGTAAAGGAGAGTCGATTGAGAATAACCCATATGCAAGGAATAGTGTTCAGTATTCCCAAGATTTACATCACGTGAACCGACTTCGCGAAGATACAGAAGAACGGAGATTACATCACTTCCACAGTGCATTAACAAATTTGAAGGATAAGCTGAATGACCAGAAATTTGATCACGTTCAACATGTGCTTTTCCCATTAGGTAATGGCAGGAGAGGAAGAATTGATACAAAGTGGCTGGCCTACTATCTACCGAGTATATTCACCTTTAATCAAGAACTGGAAGGGAAGACTGTTTATATCGTCGCAGGTGAAAAGTTATTTTCTAGTCTGGATGAAAAACTTAATGGGATATGGTTATATCCAATCTTCTGGGGCCATTAAGAAAATTATAAATTCTAAATAATTTTGTTAAGGCTGATGAAGAAAATAGAGATATCTGTTGGGCTGACAGAGGAGAGGTTGAATGTCGCTATTTGTCAATGTATTTGCATGCCTGACCATTTCTGTTTATTTTTAATCTATTTCTTTTTAAGAGTAAAATGTTGTGAATAAAACTATTGAGTTTCAATTACATCCTCCTAAAAATGTATATTGCATATATAGCTATAAATGTGAACTCACTGAAATATCCACCCTCAGTAGGGTAAGAAGATGTCTGGTGACCACACGGTTTATTTAACCAGTATAGGCTGCTTAGATGCATATCCAGATAACAAGCCTAGTTTATTCATCAATAGGATTGCTACACTGATAGTTTTGGGGGATGATTATGAGTATGAAGTGGGTCTCGTGTCTATCATGCACCCAATTCAGTACTATGCCATAAAGTCGAATGATACAGTCTCATATTAAGGTGCATACACGCTACCAGTCTGCTAATAATACTTCCACTGGTGAAAGTATGGCGGCACATACACATATATATACGCCTAATATTAGTGTCATGGCAGGGATATGAAAAAGTTGGTTAAGACTTTAAACGACGATTTAAATAAGGAATTAAAGGTTTATTTTAGTGATAGATATTCAGCATTCATTAAACTCAGTACCATATTCAAATGGGATGACACTCAGAAAAAAAAAAAAATACCATGCAATATGTTAAGGGTGATTCATTTAGGAAGGGGGATGTGCAGACAATTCATATAACTTTCAGCAGTGAAGCATCCAATCTGCTGGGCTTCAGAGCTGATACAGAATATGTAATCTATGGAAAAGGAGAGAAAAGAGAGGTTTCAAGCTATACATTCCCATCTGAAAATTGTGGAGTTGATTATATGTACATTTATTCGGATGTGATACAGCCGAGTTACTTTGCTAGCAGACTTGTAAATATTTTAGACTCTTTCCATATAGATAACGGCAAGAATAGAGGTATACATAACACATTATATAAACCTCTAAATACAAAGGTGTTGGATCATATATCTATAATCATTACGGATCAGAATGGGGGAACTAAAAGATTCGTTGAAAACTCATGTCAGGGTTAGGTGAATAAAATAATAAATACCGATCTACCTGGCATTAATTGACAATTGAGCATCACAGGAGGCTGTACTACTGCAGAGTTTTTTCTTTTTATATTACTATTTCGGAGTAGATACGATCAAGATCATGAGACTGAATTTCGTTCCACCATCAGAAGAGGAATTTAGGAGGCTTTTTCTTTCTACACCCCTAAGAAGAGGTGCTGGGCTAGAAGATATTTCAATATTTTATCCGACTCGAAGACGGGGAGGAAGTGTGATGTCAGCTATATCACGGGTGGCTAGGAGGGTATTACCCTTTATATTCGAGGCTCTCAATCCTTCCGCTAAGGAATTTGGTAGGGCTGTAATGTCCGATATGATCACTGCGGAAAGACCATTAAATGAATCTCTAAAAAAACATGGAGTTCAGGCATTGAAGTCAACAGGGTTAAGACTTCTAAGAGATTCACGAAAGAGAGGGAAGTAAAAAAAAGGAAGCAGTTTGAAAGTGATTCGTAAGACTAAGAAGGAGTTTGGAGGAATGCGGAGATTGCATAAGAATGATGTGTATAACCTACTACATTCATTAGGACGTGGGACAGCATAGAGTTTGTATCCTTTCTTTAATCTCATTTCATAACTAAGCAGAATTTTCAACTTCACATCATGGCTGGAATGACACCGAATACCCCAGGAAGTGGAAATAAGATTCCAGTATCCTCGTATATGGCAGGAATATCTGGATCATATCCAAATGTTAACAGGCAGAGACTAATTGAAAGTTCAATTAATTCTAAAGAGAGGGTTGACTTCATGCCCAGTAATGTGGGAATTAATCAGGTATTGTCTGATAGGTATATAGAATTTCGTGTGAATAGGGTGGTCGGTTCCTTTCTTGATTTATCGTGTATAACATTAGAATTATTCATTCATATCACTAGAAATGGTGTCAATTTAACAGCGGCACAAAATGTGGGAGTAGTAAACGGGGTGGGTAATACATTATTCAAGTCCGTATCCGTCTTTCTGAATGAAAAGATGGTCGAGTCATATCCTTTATACAATTATCTATCTTATATGAAAATGTTGATGAATGTGAAGCCGGACTCACTCGAGAATATAGCGAGGTGTGGATATTTCTGTGATGATTATTGTGAAGAGCACAGGATTACGAGGCAGTATACTGATAATACATTGAAGGAGGGGGAGCATTTGGAAGTTAAGCAGATGCCCAAGCTTAAAATCTATGGAATTAACACATACTTCCCACTATTACTAGATTTAGCAACTATTGACATGTATCTAATGGATTTGGTCAATCTGAGAATTCGATTAGAGTTGGCGAATGATAGTTGGGTTATGAACACGGATATGAAGGGACATATAAATCATTTGACAATACAGCAATCGAAGTTATGTATAGATCGTGTCACTCCTCATTATAACGCAATGGCTGCGTTAAATCAGTCATTATTATCAAAGCCTATACAATACATATTCAGCCAGTCTTTTTATAAGACCTACGTTGTTGGGATTAATGAATCGTCAATAATGATAGATGAACCTTTTGGTTCATGCATTCCAGACAAGATGACACTAGCACTAATTGATATGAGACATTTTTCAGGGGATTATACAAGTAACCCATTATTCTTCCACCATGCAAATGTAAATAATATACATATCACTATTAACGGAAGTACCATATATAATATAAACGCAGCATTCCCAGAGAGAGTTGTGCAGGCGTATTATGAATCCCAGAAGGCAATTGGCATAGATGAGGAGAATATTATATCCTTGGATAGTTTTCCGCAGGGGAGAACCATTTTTAATTTTAATTTCGTACATGAGGATATAAAAGAAGCTCTACCAGTAGAGAGATCAGCCAGTATGTGAATCATTTTAAAATTGAGTACAGCAGTAATCACACCCCATCGCATTATGCTTTTTGGAGATACTACGGGTATTTTATCGATTGATGAGGACAGGATTATTCATTGTGATGTGAGGGGTTAGGACTGATGGATACTAGAGAGCTGGATAGAGATCTAAGGGGAAGGGTGGGGAAATTAGTGAATTGCGTAGGCATATTTTCTTCTGATCATGTTGGAAGTAAAAGGCTGAGGTCATACTGGAAGGAAGCTATCACCTTCATCGCAAATACGTTAGAAATCTCTTCAGACATCAATAACATGGGACACTGGGTCTGCTTTTATGTGGCTAAGTCACCTGAAAATTATATAATATTTTTTGATAGTTATGGTATTAGCCCAGAGATATACAGTAAGCATTCCTTGACCTTCTTCAAGAGGAATAAATCCTTTGAATTGTTCAAATTCATGACACCAATGCAGCCAGATTTATTATATAAGTGTGGGTTAAATGTTTTATACTTCATACATTCAGTTAGTCATTACCGGGTAGGGTATACGTTATGGAAAATAAAGACCATGTTCTCCCCCAGTAATTTAAGGCTAAATGATGGGATAGTAGCTAATTATTATTTCACTCGTTTGATGAGGAAATCCTGCTCTGAGTATAAAGGGAGAGAAAAGAGAGCGATTACATATAAAGAATGCATCAGAATGAGGGATAATTATGAACCTTCCTGAGTCTAATTATTAGAAATAGTCATGATAGGGGATGTCCCACGTTTGCACGAGTTTATTTATATCCATGACGTTGGGTTAATTTCTATTCTCTTTTTTATTCATTTATTAATTAGGGACGGGAATTACTCATGTGATTCATTTATTCCTTAGTGGAGGTGCCGTCATGAGTCTAATGAGTTATTTGTTTTATACCTTATCAGGCTTCCAACCAGACCATTTATCTCAGCAGTAGAGGATGAAAACTAATAAGTATAAAGTTTGGAGCACAGTGAGGTTGTGATACGAGAGGGCTATGATGACCTACAAGAAGTTCACAAAAATGACATTAGAAGCATTCTTACAAATCCGCTTAAAATTTGTATGTTAGGAGAAATGAAAAATACATGCATATATAAAGATCACTCTGGTTGTATAAGATAAATAAAATACTGCTTTTTAAAATATTACTTTCACTATCCAATATATCGTGGCTTATGATCCTCACGAGAAAGATGACATTCATCGTCGCGAGGAGACATTCGTAGATCTGTTTATTCAGGTGTTATCGTATCCAGTATCGTGGCTTATCATCTTCCTCACGAGAAAGATAACACATTGTCAGCAGAACAAAATATACCTACATCTGTTTATTCAGGTGTTATCGTATTAAAGAAACTAACATTAATAACAATAATAATAATAATGAATATTGCAATAATTTTATTAACAATAATTTCAAAACATAACGATAATTTTAATAGTTTCCATAATAGCTATTTAAGTTTAAATGATGGACTCGTATTATTATTATTATTATTATTATTATTATTATTATTATTATTATTGTTATTATTATTATTGTACTGGGTTGTTCAAGGATAGACGTTAGTCGTAACAGTTGTTTATTGTTAACAAGAAGTTTCAACCTGAAATATATATTCCAGGTAATACAAAATAATATAATGCCAACAGCTATACAAATCTTAAATTCCCCGGATTTAATCAATAATAATAATAATGAGTATTGTGATAAACAATAATTTCAAAATATATTGATAATTTTAATAATTCCCATAATAACTATTTAAGATTGAATGATAGACTCGTAGTTAAGTATTATTTCACTTACTTAAAGGGTTAGCTTAGGTTATGTTAGGTTAGGATAGGTTTAAGATTGAATGGTTAGGTTAGGTTAGGTTAGGCTAGGTTTGGGTTGAGTTAGGTTAGGTTAGGTTAGATGTGGGTTAGTTAGGTATTATTTCACTCACTTGGTGGGTTAGGTTAGGTTAGTTTAGGTTGAGAGAGAGAGAGAGAGAGAGAGAGAGAGAGAGAGAGAGAGAGAGAGAGAGAGAGAGACAGAGAGAGAGAGAGAGAGAGACAGAGAGAGAGATTAAGATACGTTACGGGTAGCCAATGAGGTTAAGAGAGGGGTGGAGTTAGGTTAGGGCTAGTCACTGAGGTTAAGAGAAGGGGGTGGATTTTGGTTAGATATAGCCAATGAGATTAAATCTATATATATATATATATATATATATATATATATATATATATATATATATATATATATATATATATATATATATATATATATATATATATATATATATATATATATATATATATATATATATATATATATATATATATATATATTTGGGCTCAAGCCATGGCGTCCTGATGGAAGGTTCCTTTTTGGTAGCTTCCTTAGGTATAAGACTACTAAGATATTCCCAGAGAATTTAACCACAGGTTATCACAGAATTCTAACTTCTGGAGCGAGTATCTCAAAGGTTTCCCTTTAAGACATCGTAATACAACAGGGGACGCGCATGTCTGAACGCGCCACATAGCTATCTTCACCCCGAACAGAGTTAATGCTTCGGTGTGTAAGGACTGAGAATAGCTGGGAGCCGTTCCACAGCTAATCTCACTCGTGGCTACTACTGATACTCGAGACGTAAACAAACGGACGCCATTGCTCTGATGACGTCACGCCCGTCTTCATCCTTTGTTTAGTAGCTGCCCTACTTAGACGGATTTTCCCTGTGTTAACTTTATCGTTTTGCATCTTCGCTATGTCGTTACCTTCAGCCTCGCCTTCTTCTGGAAAGTTGAGTACAAGGTTCCAGTATTGTTTAATTAAGCTCTGGCCGTAAAGTAAATATTACTTTTCGAGATAATTGCTGTTTTGTGGCAGAGCTGTGCCTCTACCGGACCCGCCATTTTATGGCGTCGTTGTTGTTACGCATGTCTTATTTAATTAGCCACAACAACGTTTCCGGCCTTATTTACTAATCGATTACATTAGTTTATTTAGTCTTCATAACTAGGAACTTTTATATCGTGTTTAGACGCTTTTTATCGGTCATCGATTGACCTCATACCAGTCGGCTACTATAGCCCCCAGGCCAGGAGCCTACATACAAGTGTTCATGCATGATTTATTAGTGATCCTAGGCTAAGTTATGAAGATAGTGGCATTATTTTACAATACTTTTGACAGTGATGCAAATGTTTTCGCCTTCAGGGACCATATAGGGGATAGGCTAGTCAGTGACTCTTTCTAGCCTAACCTAATGATAGGACCCCTATATGCTTCCTTCATCCCCTGCCTTGGCATTCCCTCTATTTAGCCTTGATTCCTTTTCTGAGTAAAGGGATCAATTGTCTAATAGAGTATATATCGCCTCTCTGTCCTCCCTAAAGGAATGAACCCCCTTTAGGGTTGCGTCCGAGAGTGAGGTTAGGCTAGCCCTACCTCTATGGCTAGGATAGTCTATGACTTTCCTGCGATAGCGATATGTCTTCTTCCTTTCCTAGTTCAGGACTCTTAGCCCTGCTCTAGGTTGGGTTAGGAAGGTTTCTCTGTTCCATGCTGAAACTGTACTCTTGCACCGTTTTAGCTGATCTGCCTGATCTTAGGTTAGGGAGTGTCCTCCCTTTCCCTAGTGGCCGCTCTGGTACAGAAACCCTTCCTTGGAAGACTTCTCTCTTCTCCCTCCCCACCTATCTCTTGTATAGCCTAGCCTATGCTTAGGTTAGTTTATACCCATCTGTCCCCTGTCCTACAACTCCTCCTTAGGGTGGAATAGTAGGGCTACCCGAGCTTCCTTGTGCAGTCCGCTCTGGTACATATACCTTCATAGTGTCCTATAAGGTTAGTTGCTAGAATAGCTCTGCATATGGGAGTCTCCCCCCCCTTTTGGGTGTTCCCTAGCCCTCCCTTGGGCTACCTTGCTCCCGGTCCTTAGTGACCCCTGCTCCTGGATGTTAGAGCCTGCCTCTATCATGGGTACACCCTCTCAGGGAAGGGGGGGGATGTCTGGAGTCCTGATGGTACTCCTGCATCCCTTCCCCCCTCCCCCCCTGTCTCTCTCCCTATCCGGGTGCCGGTCTCTTGCCGCCTCTACTGTCGGCAATACCTGCCTCCTACTTGGTGACTCTTCCTAACCTTGCCGCCAGCCCCCCGTGTACCGAGGGACTGCCGGCTGCCGCCGGCTACTACCGGCGGCTCTCCTCCTCCTAGCTTGTCGTCCGCTCGCTGGTCGGCCGCCGGAGTGCCGGCATATACTGCCGGCAACCCGGTACAGCTTTAACCATCCTTATCCCAGTCACCAATCCGGCATCCTCCGACTGCCGGAGCCTCCGCTCCCTGCCGGCGTGCCGCCGTTGTGCCGGCGGCCGCCATCCTGGTATTTGACTGACTTTGAACATTGTCTGTCCTAATGCCAGAATCTATGCTGGAGCGAGCTCCGGCATGCCGGCGGCTTGCCGGATGCCCCGGAGGCGTCAAGAATACTTGCACCCCCTTCCTGTAGCTATCATAGGATAATGATAGCCCTATATCGCAAACAGATAGACTGTTTCTACTATTAAGATCAGTACCTGGTACTGCTCTGTTAGTGATCATGCTGTCTCTTTGCATTCTTCTAATTCCAGCATGCTATGTGCATCTTAGCACGGCTGGTTGCCAGAAGCAGTTACCTTTAAAAGAGGCCTTCTAGCCCCAAGCTTGGAACCGAATGATCTCGGTCCCAATCTTGCCCTTGGATTTTTCCACGGAATTCCAAAATACTTGGAGCTCTAAGGAATTATATCCGGTGCCTTCGGTCACTCGGATTATCCAGGGACCAAGCTTATGGTAACCAGCCGGGCGAGATGCATGGAGCATGTTCTCCTTTACTATTTCATTCTCTATGCATCACACCTTTCATTAAGTTAAAATTAATAATTAATATTAACTTAGTTTAAGAGCCATTCTTATGACTCCCCCATACTCATTTTCTCTTTCTTCCACAGGAGGAGCAGATGAAGTGTGATTTCGCCTTCTGCGCTGTGAAACGCCCGCAGTTTTACGGGCATACGGCTTGCAGGACTCACGCCCCTTGTGCAGACAAGAAAGGGGATTTGAAGTTTTGGAATCCACTGAACTGTACGGTCTGTCAGGCTCACCTAGTTGAGGCCTTCCATAATCCTCCCTCAGCGGAGATTAGAGACATTTCTCGTGAAAAGCTGCGCAAGTGGGTGCGTGGCTTCCAGAAAAATGCTACCGGACCGTACCTGGCCACCGAAGAACTGAGGTCACTGTTGTTCCCTAAGGCCTCCCCTGACTCAGTGGTACCCAAAGACGTGATCCCCACTGTCCAAATTACGGTGGAACCTGATGTAGTCATGGCTCAGTCCATGCACGAGTGCCGTTTGGATTCCGAAGATGACGAACAGATTTCGGATGTCTCGGAAGACACGGAGAAAACACTTATGGCTCAAGGAGCCGAAGATGACGAAGACAAGGTGGAATACGCCGAGTCGGAGCAAGAGGTCGCTCCCCCGTCCATCCCCCCTCCTACTCCTACACCGACGGAAATGTCTATTCCGTCTACCTCCTCGACTCCGGATCCTTCTTCTTCCACTCAAGAATTGATCCGACTGATTAGAGCCGTCATGGACGACAGGCTGAAGGAGAACCAGGAGTCCATCAGGTCGATGATAGGATCCAGAGAACCGAAGAAGATTTCGGTCAAGGATCTCCCCGCTTGCTCTCATGCCAACCCGTGGAGGTATGCAGAGCATATGGTTATTGCGACCGGCAGGATCTTTGTCAGTGATAAGATCGGCACGGTCCCTTTGGAAGATGTGGAGTTCTTCCCAAACTTTGAGGCCTACCCGGACTGTTACGTCCGGCTTCGTTCCGAACCTGCCTCGAAGGAAGAGACCGAACCTAAGGAAGAGATAGTGTTCAATCTCGCAAAGGCCCAGGCTATGCTAGCCTCCGCATTCAAGAGTAGAGGCTTTACCTGCTCTAAGCTTCCGGCCTTGAGCAAGAAGCACCCTACTTACGTTGCACCTGAAACTGCGGTTCTTCCATTCTTGGAAAAGGCCTTAGCTGCATGCCTTAAAGCGGCGGATGGAGGGGAAACCCTGCCCTGCATTGGAGGAGTGCAGACCCTTCTCCATAGTGACCCCCCCTGACGCTCGACACTGGAAAGATGTTCAACATACTTTCGTCGTGGGAAGGCTCGATCCTGACGTCGCCGGACGTCAGTTTAATGAAGACCTCCCTAAGCTCAACGATCACCTCCTTCGTCGGGAACAAGACACGAAGGAGAGGCTTGCGGCATCCCTCTCTCATCAAGTCCAACTTGAAGTTATGGCCTGTGACACTAGAGTACCAGACCACTACATGGTACTCTCCAAATCCCACTTATTGACTGTAATGAAGGACTTGTACCACTTCATAAAGGCTCGAAGAGCCTGTCGTGAATTCGTGTTTGCCGGTGCCACCGTGAAACACGAACCCCGGAGGCTGATTTCCTCCAACATCTGGGGAAAACACCTCTTTCCTTCTGACCTTGTGAAGGAAATCACTGATAGAGCCGCCACGGAGAATAGGAACCTTCTCCACAAGTGGGGCATGTCCAGGAAAAGGAAACCCTCTCAGGACGACGGACCTCAGCCTAAGAGGAAACCCCAAAAGCCAAAACCCCAGCAACGTCAGCAAAGACGTCAGTTTCCGGGACCCGCTACCTCCCAAGTGGTTGCCCAACCACAACAGACCTTTCAATTGGTCCCCCAACCGGTGTTGTCACAGTCACCGGTCTTCACCCCTGCCTTTGAGCAACAATCAACTACCTATCGTGCCAAAGGTAGAGGCTCATTCAATGGTGCAAGCAAAGACGCATCTCGCCGTCCCTCCAGAGGTAGAGGAGGAAAGGGAGCTAGCGGCCGAGGCAGCAAGTCCTCGGGACACCAGAAGCAATGAAGTGCTTCCGGTGGGAGGAAGACTCCGCCAATTCCAGGATCGTTGGACCTTCGATCCCTGGGCGCACAGCATTGTCAAGAAGGGTCTAGGCTGGAGTTGGACTCAACCACCACCAATCTTCCAGCAATTCTTCCAACAATCAACCCCCCTTCTGGAAGAATATGTTCTAGACCTCTTGAACAAGAAGGTGATAAGGAAGGTAAAGTCCACCAGGTTCCAAGGGAGACTGTTTTGTGTCCCCAAGAAGGACTCAGACAAACTCAGAGTCATTCTGGACTTATCCCCCCTCAACAAGTTCATAGCGAACAACAAATTCAAGATGCTGACGCTTCAACAAATAAGGACCCTTCTGCCTCAAGGTTCCTACACGGTCTCTATAGACCTGGCGGATGCCTACTGGCCCGTTCCAATGAACCATCACGCTTCCTCCTACCTAGGATTTCGACTCCAAAGGAAAAGCTACGCCTTCCGGGCCATGCCCTTCGGCCTCAACGTGGCCCCTCGGATCTTCACAAAACTGGCGGATGCCATAGTACAGCAACTCCGCCTAAGAAACGTCCAGGTGATGGCCTACCTCGACGACTGGCTAGTCTGGGCTCCATCGCCCGAAGAGTGTGCAAATTCTTGCAACGAAGTTACCCAGTACCTAGAACACCTGGGATTCAAGATCAACGAGAAAAAATCTCGCCTCTCTCCAGCTCAGAAGTTTCAGTGGTTGGGAATCCACTGGAATCTTCAGTCACATTGCCTTTCCATCCCCCAGAAGAAAAGGAAGGAAATAGCAGGGTCTGTCAAGCGACTACTGAAATCCAAACGCATTTCAAGACGACAGCAGGAACGAGTTCTAGGCTCTCTACAATTCGCCTCAGTGACAAACCCAGTGCTTCGTGCACAGCTAAAGGATGCCGCGGGAGTCTGGAGACGCTCGGCATCCATCGCTCGAAGAGACCTCAAGAGACGGCTTCCAAACAGACTGCGACGCCTCCTAAAGCCGTGGTCGGAAGAAAAGGCCCTGAAAAGGTCCATCCCTCTCCAACACCCTCCTCCATCACTCAACATCCACACGGATGCCTCACTGGAAGGTTGGGGAGGTCACTCCCACCAGAAACAGGTTCAAGGTACCTGGTCTCCCCTATTCAAGACGTTCCACATAAACATCTTGGAGGCCATGGCGGTCCTTCTAACACTAAAGAAGTTATCCCCGCCGCCCTCGATCCACATCCGTCTAACCCTAGACAACTCGGTGGTAGTTCGTTGTCTCAATCGCCAAGGCTCAAGATCGCCCCAGATAAATCAGGTGCTTCTCCCAATCTTCCGTCTGGCAGAGAAGAAGAAGTGGCACCTGTCTGCAGTTCACCTACAAGGATTCCGCAACGTGACAGCGGATGCTCTATCTCGGACAAACCCGATAGAGTCGGAATGGTCTCTAGACGCAAGATCGTTCTCCTTCATCTCTCACCAAGTCCCAGAACTTCAGATAGATCTCTTTGCAACGAGCGACAACAATCAACTTCCTCTGTACGTAGCCCCGTACGAGGACCCCAAAGCAGAAGCAGTGGATGCCATGTCACTGGACTGGAACAGATGGTCCAAGATCTACCTGTTCCCTCCCACCAACCTTCTGTTGAAAGTCCTCTCCAAACTGAGAACCTTCAAAGGGACAGCGGCCCTAGTGGCTCCCAAGTGGCCCCGGAGCAACTGGTACCCCCTGGTCCTGGAGCTGCAGCCCAAGCTGATCCCTCTCCCGGGCCCAGTTCTCTCTCAACAAGTACAGAAGTCAACTGTATTCGCTTCATCATCGAAAATCAAGGACCTTCATCTCATGATTTTCTCTCCCTTGCCGCAAAGAAGAGGTTTGGGATCTCGAAGAAAAGTCTAGACTTCCTAGAGGAATACAAGACCGAATCCACGAGACGGCAATATGAATCATCCTGGAGGAAATGGGTCTCCTTTGTCAAGACAAAAAATCCTAAAGAAATCACGATTGATTTCTGTATGTCCTTCTTTATTCACCTTCATGGACAAGGATTAGCAGCCAATACGATATCAACCTGCAAATCGGCCTTGACTAGACCAATTCTATATGCTTTCCAAATTGATCTGTCCAACGACATCTTCAACAAACTACCAAAAGCATGTGCTCGCCTACGTCCAGCACCCCCACCGAAACCGATCTCCTGGTCACTAGACAAGGTACTCCATTTCGCCTCCAACTTGGACAATGATTCATGCCCCCTCAAGGACCTGACTCAGAAAGTTATATTTTTATTTGCTCTCGCTTCGGGAGCTCGAGTCAGCGAAATAGTGGCATTATCAAGAGAAGAAGGACACATCCTGTTTACCGATTCAGGAGAAGTGACCCTCTCCCCTGATCCGACGTTTCTCGCTAAAAATGAATTACCCACCAAAAGATGGGGCCCTTGGAGAATATGCCCCCTGAAGGAGGATGTCTCTCTATGTCCAGTAGAGAGCCTCAAGGTCTATCTTCGCAGAACTTCGAACTTTGGTGGAGGCCAACTCTTCAAAGGAGAAACATCGGGCAGCGACCTGTCACTGAAACAATTAAGAGCGAAAATCACCTACTTCATTCGCAGAGCGGATCCGAACAGTACACCCGCTGGTCATGATCCTAGAAAAGTGGCATCATCTCTGAATTTCTTTCAGAGCATGGACTTTGAAAGCCTTAAAAACTTCACGGGCTGGAAGTCCTCGCGAGTTTTCTTTAAACACTATGCGAAACAAGTGCACGAAGTCAAACATTTTGTGGTAGCCGCAGGTAGTGTTATGAAACCTGCACCTAACTCTGCGTAGAACAGTGAGTTACTTGGGACTCTAACTCTTCGGGTGCCTATGTTGACCCTCGAGCGATTCATAGTGATGTTGAAAAACACTTAGTGCTTTTATAACTGTTCTTATCCCAGGTGAAATGTCATAGTGTCACACAAGTGCCGCATGCCTTGAGCATGATGTGTTTTAATTAAAGACTTGCGTTCCTCGAGAACGAGTACCTACTAATAATCCTGAAATTCCTTTTCAGATTTAAGAGCAAGCCTTTATTTCTATGTACATCATTATTACTGTAAATGAACTTTACTTTTTGCTGTAAATTATTTAATTTCTGCATTTGTGAAATAAAATTTCTATTTTATTACTTGTGCGTCTCTATCAGCTCCTACTTACTATGAAATACATACCTGTCATAGTTTTATTTATTCCTCCTTTCTTATGGTTATGAAGAATTTAAGATGTCTAATCCTAAATTATATTCACCCTGACTAAGTAAGGTTCCTACACGAATACTTACTTCTGATACCCAAGAGATGAACTCTATACACAGTGTCCAACCACCACTGGTCTAATTTTAGAATGTTCCTATACAAATACCAAACATTCAGCTTCATCTCTAAGTTCTTCAAGTTCTTCTCTCAGGATGAATAGCCCTTCAATACCACTTTGACGTCGGCATAGCCCATGGGAACTTCACTGCCAAGGGGGGCAGGATACTTCTTCCCTATGGTTCTTTATTTAAGATTACCTTGCTGTTTTGTCAATGCCTAGGCACTTAATACTAGGGGAAAATCTACCACGATACATTGATTCTCTGGTACTCTTCCATCAGGACGCCATGGCTTGAGCCCAAAAAACGGATTTTGAGCGAAGCGAAAAATCTATTTTTGGGTGAGATAGCCATGGCGTCCTGATGGACCCTCCCTACTACTTCGTCCAGTTTTGTTCCCACCCTGTGCTACTGTATCATGGTGATGGGCAGCAACTGGCTTCAGGATGAAGACGGGCGTGACGTCATCAGAGCAATGGCGTCCGTTTGTTTACGTCTCGAGTGTCAGTAGTAGCCACGAGTGAGATTAGCTGTGGAACGGCTCCCAGCTATTCTCAGTCCTTACACACCGAAGCATTAACTCTGTTCGGGGTGAAGATAGCTATGTGGCGCGTTCAGACATGCGCGTCCCCTGTTGTATTACGATGTCTTAAAGGGAAACCTTTGAGATACTCGCTCCAGAAGTTAGAATTCTGTGATAACCTGTGGTTAAATTCTCTGGGAATATCTTAGTAGTCTTATACCCAAGGAAGCTACCAAAAAGGAACCTTCCATCAGGACGCCATGGCTATCTCACCCAAAAATAGATTTTTCGCTTCGCTCAAAATCCGTTATATATATATATATATATATATATATATATATATATATATATATATATATATATATATATATATATATATATATATATATATATATATATAGAATATACATATACATATACATACATATATATATATATATATATATATATATATATATATATATATATATATATATATATATATATATATATATATATATATATATATATGTAGATTTATATATATATATATATATATATATATATATATATATATATATATATATATATATATATATATGTAGATTTATATATATATATATATATATATATATATATATATATATATATATATATATATATATATATATATATATATATATATGTAGATTTATATAAATATATATATATATATATATATATATATATATATATATATATATATATATATATATATATATATATATATATATGTGTGTGTGTGTGTGTGTGTGTGTGTGTGTGTAAATATTTATATATATATATATATATATATATATATATATATATATATATATATATATATATATATATATATATATATATATATATATATATATATATATATATATATATATATGTATATATATAAATCAACATATATATATATATATATATATATATATATATATATATATATATATATATATATATATATATATATATATATATACATATACATATATATATATATATATATATATATATATATATATATATATATATATATATATATATATATATATATATATATATATATATATATATATATATATATATGGATGAAAAACAACACAATATCGTGCTCAAATTAAAATATATTTCTACTTCATACTTGGGATCGAACCCTAGCCCCATCAAATGAGAGGCCAGGTCGCTTCCAACCATGCTACCAGAGGTTCAATAGAATTTGGAACCTAATTGCTAACTCCAGTTCAGGATTAACCTGGCAGGACATGTGTCTCTTACCAGCGAGTTTTCCCCGACTTCCCGGCCTACCAAGTGACATAATTGATAGCATTTAATTTGAATTATCCCTAATGAGTCCATATGGAGCAAAATCAACACAATATTGTACTCTAATAGAAATAAATTTTTACCTCATACTTGGGATCGGACCCTAGCCCCTTCAAATGAAAGGTTAAGTCACTTTCAATCATGCCACTAGAGTCTCAAAAGAAGTTGGAAGCTAACTGCTAACTGCAGTTCAGGATTTACCTGGCGAGACATCAGTCTCTTACCAGTGACTATTCACCGACTTCCCGGCTCTTAAGGTGACACAATTGATAGCATTTAATTAGAATTACCCAAATGAGTCAATATGGATGAAAATCAACACAAAATCGTCCTCAAATAAAAATAGATTTGTACCTTATACCTGGGATTGAACCCTATCTTCATACAGTACATGAATTGAAAGAAAAGAGATGAATATAAAACACTTTTATGAGAATTGGAATTGTATCTTGCTGACTTAGAAGATGTTTGAGGATTAGTTCTGCTTGAAGCTATGGATACTGATATAGATAACAGAGAAATAGATTGAATATTCCAGGTAGATAAAGAATTTCTTGGAATAAAATATAACGTAAATTAACCTGCCTAAATGATTTTATAAATAGCTGTGATAAATAGAGGTATGTGGATTCCACAAACAGTTCTGAGTAAGTATATCTGGAAAAAAATGGTAAATTACTAAGTTTGTTATGATACATGTTAGTATGGAGTAGATGAAAGCCTTCATTGCTGGAGGAAGAATATCAAGAAGGAAGCTAGAACTGCCCGATAAAGATTTATTAGAGGAGATAGAAAACCTTATATTATTTGAGTGCACAGGATTATGTATAATAACGGTGGTTACTTTAATAACTCATACTATCTTTAATTCTCTGGGATCTATTATTAACCCCAAAACGAATGAATCTATAATAATATTTACAAAGCTGTATAAACAAAGAAAATACTGAAAAACGTTAACTACGTCTTTGTTAGGCGTGCACAGAAAACCTAACATATTCTGATGGTTTAATGTGAATCAGATCCTCAAGCATCTCGACTGATTAATTCAAGACAAGATTCCCAGCGTGGCAGTTTCATCCATTCTACCGTAACTTACTGGAAGCCTTTGAGCAATGACTCGTACATAATCTGAACCAACCAACCACATATCAAACGGACGTAACGTATTTTGGAAACATTGAATTCTGATGTTCCAGCATGTAATGGGTAGAAAGGGCACTGAACCAAATATAATTTCAACGACAAGATTAGAATCTGTGATTTGAAGATGCACCAGAGATTACTCTGAAATAGTAAATGAAACCAAAGGCATATTCCTTTAGAAATTGTGGTAGAAGAATATGCTATACAGAGTTCCTAAATGAAGACAAAGTATTATTTGATATATGAATTTCAATATGAATAATCAACGAATCATATTTCTTTATCTCTTGAAATTGAACAAAGAATCGGACATTATTCTGATCATCAGTATTTCTTGATCTGTAATATCAATCATCATATATACAATAATTTATTGCATTAATCAAGCGTATTATAAAGAATAACTCAGAAATATTTAAAATCCTTTATACATTTAGGGCAACTGGGTCATATGAATTTTGATCTGACAGCCTGTACAATTAAATTCAAAGTTCGCCCACAATCTATTGTCGTTGAGCATAATTAACTGCCTACCCTTTGAAAGCAATAGATTTTATGTTTCGGGGGAATGTTGAATTCTTGTGTAGATCCATTCTGTTCAGATTCTTTGCCAAACTAGTCAAAAGTGAGTAGTCATCCTCTATTTGGAAGAACATCTTATTTCTTCATTGACTGATTCAGAGCCTGCGTGAAATTACCAATGGTCATGTAATACACAGCGTTGCTTTACGCCACGTGTATTCAATTTATTGAAGAGGAAATAAGAAAAATAAAGAGGGAATGCTAATGAGCTTAAACAAATACTATTCATGACTACATTAACAAGTCAACGCGTCATTTCCAACTTCCAGTCGCTGTTCTCGTAAGTGGCTATAAGTAAAATAGCGAGATCCCATTTATCTTCAGCGGGTCCGAACATTTTATAAAAACTGCCAAGGTAGGCGAAAATGACATTCAAATATTTGAAACTCAAAACGGAACACCTTTGAGCTTAAAGTTAATTAAACTCTAGTTTTTTGGAACCTTGTCATTTTCATGCTTGCATTCCAGGATTTTTATTTTGTTCAAGTAAGATATGTGGCTAACTTAATTTTCCACTACTAGTCATGTGTCTTAGGATAGTTATGATTTAAGTGAATTGTGTTTTATTTTAGAATCATCTCCTAATATATTCCCTGACCAATTGAGCAGAAGAGATATAAATGGAGTAGTGAGAGGACACAATATTCATTCCTTATTTATTTAGACGATATAAATCTCTATATTCACCATTAGATATATATTTTTTTTTTTTTCAGAAAATTGACCTTCAAGAATCGACTGCAGATATATTATGCGTTAATTATCAACTTATTTTAATTCCACTGATTATATTTCAAGTGTGTATCAAATAATATCTCTTTTCACCAATAACATCTAATTATATCTAATTTCTTGATGAAGTTATTTTTAACGTTTTGTAATGAATAACATTATATGGTTGTAGGTAGTAGGAGTGTCTTCATAAGTACTATTGACAAGATAGTTTATAAAGATATTAATAAATTTAAATAATAATGATTTCTGCTTTATGTCTTCTTATAAAAATATTTGTTTTAAGAATTTTATTACTAGAACTATATGAAATACGAAAAGCTTAGCAAGACTACATGTATATATATATATATATATATATATATATATATATATATAT